>NC_088419.1:92143461-92423461 GCF_034236695.1 Oncorhynchus nerka | reverse complement strand
ACCATCTCTGCAGCACTCCACCAATCAGGCCTATATGGTAGAGTGGCCAGACGGAAGCCACTCTTCAGTAAAAAGCACATGACAGCCCGCTTGGAGTTTTCCAAAAGGTACCTAACGGACTCTCAGACAATGAGAAACAAGATTCTCTGGTCTGATGAAATGAAGATTGGCCTGAATGCCAAGGGTCACATCTGTAGGAAACCTAGCACCATCCCTACGGTGAAGATGGTGGTGGCAGCATCATGCCGTGGGGATGTTTGTCAGCGGCAGGGACTGGGAGATCGAGGCCAAGATTAATGGAATAATAGTAGAGGGATGTCACGTTCTGACCTTCGTTATTTTGTTATGTCTTTATTTGAGTATGGTCAGGGCGTGAGTTGGGGTGGGTTGTCTATGTTCCATTTTTCTATGTTGTGTTTATGTGTTTGGTCTGGTATGGTTCTCAATCCGAGGCAGGTGTCGTTCGTTGTCTCTGATTGAGAATCACACTTAGGTAGCCTTTTCCCACCAGTGTGGTGTGGGGTGAGATTGTTTTCTGTCATGTGTCTGTCACCTTACAGAACTGTTTCGTTTCATTCTCCTTTGTTATTTTGTTTGGTGTTTTCTGTTTTATAAATATAACGATGAACACTTACCACGCTGCGCTTTGGTCCTCACCTCATTTCAACGACGAGCGTTACAAGAGAATGATTTATTTCAGCTTTTATTTATTTCATCACATTCCCAGTGGGTCAGAAGTTTACATACACTCAATTAGTACTTGGTAGCATTGCGTTTCGGGTAGCCTTCCACTAGCTTCCCACAATAAGTTGGGTGAATTTTGGCCCATTCCTCCTGACAGAGCTGGGGTAACTGAGTCAGGTTTGTAGGCTGTTTTATAGGATTGAGGTCAGGGATTTGTGATGGCCACTCCAATATCTCGACTTTGTTGTCCTTAAGCCATTTTGCCAGAAGTTTGGAAGTATGCTTGGGATCATTGTCCATTTGGAAGACCCATTTGCGACCAAGCTTTAACTTCTTGACTGATGTCTTGAGATGTTGCTTCAATATATCCACGTAATTTTCCTTTCCTCTTAATGCCATCTATTTTGTGAAGTGACCAGTCCCTCCTGGAGCAAAGCACCCCCACGATATGATGCGGCCACCCCCGTGCTTCACGGTTGGGATGGTGTGCTTCATGGTTGGGATGGTGTACTTCGGCTTGCAAGCCTCCCCCTTTATCCTCCAAACATAATGATGGTCATTATGGCCAAACAGTTCTATTTTTGTTTAATCAGACAAGAGGACATTTACGATCTTTGTTGACCATGTGCAGTTGCAAATCGTAGTCAGGATGTTTTATGGCGGAGGTGGAGCAGTGGCTTCTTCCTTTCTGAGCGGCCTTTCAGGTTATTTATTTTAATTTTAATTTTACCTTTATTTTACTAGGCAAGTCAGTTAAGAACAAATTCTTATTTTCAATGACGGCCTAGGAACAGCGGGTTAACTGCCTGTTCAGGGGCAGAACGACAGATTTGTACCTTGTCAGCTCGGGGATTCGAACTTGCAACCTTTCGGTTACTAGTCCAACGCTCTAACCACTAGGCTACCCTGCCGCCCCAATGTCGATATAGGACTCGTTTTAATGTGGATATAGATACTTTTGTACCTTTTTCCTCCAGCATCTTCACAAGGTCCTTTGCTGTTGTTCTGGGATTGATTTGCACTTTTCTCACCAAAGTACGTTCATCTCTAGGAGACATCTCCCGGCTAGGGCTCCTGGGATACTACAGAAGCCCACTCCTCGGCTACAATATCCGGATCCATTCTACTTCCGGTATGGGGCACGGAACCCTGCCAATCCTTCACGACTGGAATACCGACATAATCTGCCCGAGGATCCCAAAAGGATCTTCGATCTTCGATCTTCCCAAAAGGTGCGACGTCCCCTGAGGGCCCATTCTGCTAACCGCGGCCTACTAGCTATCTAGAGCATATTGGACTGTTAGCTGCTCAATCGGCCAGTTTCTTGGACCACTATACCCATTTTGGGTATAGCCCAACCACTCACTGGACCCATACGATCACATGGCTATGCATGCGTCTCCCTAATATCAATATGCCTTGTCCATTACTGTCCTTGTTAATGATTACTGTCTAATTTCACTGTAGAGCCTCTAGCCCTGCTCAATATGCCTTATCTCTCTATATCTCTATATCTCTCTCATCATTACTAAATGCCTAGGTTTACCTCCAATGTACTCTCTTCCTACCATACCTTTTTCTGTACATTATGCCTTGAATCTATGCTATCGTGCCCAGAAACCTGCTCCCTTTACTCTCTGTTCCGAACGTGCTAGACAGCCAGTTCTTGTAGCCTTTAGCCATACCCTTATCCTACTTCTCCTCTGTTCCTCTGGTGATGTAGAGGTTAATCCAGGACCTACAGTGCCTAGCTCCACTCCTACTCCCCAGGTGTTCTCATTTGTTGACCTCTGTATCCGTAAAAGTCTTATTTTCATGCATGTTAACATTAGAAGTCTCCTCCCTAAGTTTGTTTAATTCACTGCTTTAGCACATTCTGCCAACCCGGATGTTTTAGCCATGTCTGAATCCTGGCTTAGGAAAACCACCGAAAACCCTGACATTTCCATCCCTAGCTATAACATTTCCCGCCCAGATAGAACTCCCAAAGGGGGCAGTGTTGCAATCTACTGCAGAGATAGCCTGCAGAGTTCTATCTTACTATCCAGGTCTGTACCAAAACAATTTGAGCTTCTACTTCCAAAAATTCACGTTTCCAGAAACAAGTCTCTCACCGTTGCTGCTTGCAAAAGACCCCCTTCAGCCCCCATCAACCTTCTGAGCTCGTACTGCTTGTTGACCTAAACTGGGACATGCTTAATACCCCGGCCAGCCTACAATCTAAGCTTGATGCCCTCAATCTCACACAAATTATCAATGAACCTACTAGGTACAACCCCAAATCCGTAAACACGGGCACCCTCATAGATATCATCCTAACTAACTCACCCTCCAAATACAGCCCTGATGTTTTCAACTAAGATCTCAGCGATCACTACCTCAATGCCTGCATCCGTAATGGGTCTGCGGTCAAACGACCACCCCTCATCACTGTCAAAACGCTCCCTAAAACACTTCAGCGAACAGGCCTTTCTAATGGCCGGGGTATCCTGGAATGACATCGACCTCATCCCGTCAGTAGAGGATGCCTGGTTATTATGTAAAAGTGCCTTCCTCACCATCTTAAATAAGCATGCACCATTCAAAAAATATAGAACCAGGAATAGATATAACCCTTGGTTCACTCCCTTGACCAGCACAAACACATCCTGTGGCGTTCTGCATTAGCATCGAATAACCCCCCTCCCCCAATATACACAGGCAGTTAGGAAAGCCAAGGCTAGCTTTTTCAAATAGAAATTTGCATCCTCAAGTACAAACTCCAAAAAGTTCTGGGGACACTGTAAGGTCCATGGAGAATAAGAGCACCTCCTCCCGGCTGCCCACAGCACTGAGGCTAGGAAACACAGTCACTACAGATAAATACACTATAATTAAGAATTTCAATAAGCATTTTTCTGCAGCTGGCCATGCTTTCCACCTGGCTACCCCTACCCCGGTCAACAGCCATGCGCTCCCCACAGCAACTGACCCGACCCCGACCCCTACCCCGGTCAACAGCCATGCGCTCCCCATAGCAACTGAGCCCCACCCCCCAGCAACCCCTACCCCGACCCCCGGTCAACAGCACTCCACCCCCCACAGCAACTGACCCGACCCCGACCCCTACCCCGGTCAACAGCCATGCGCTCCCATAGCAACTGACCCGACCCCGACCCCTAGGCCGGTCAACAGCACTCCACCCCCCACAGCAACTGACCTGACCCCGACTCCTACCCCGGTCAACAGCCATGCGCTCCCCACAGCAACTCGCCCAAGCCTTCTCCACTTCTCCTTCACCCAAATCCAGATAACTGATGTTCTGAAAGAGCTGAAAAATCTGGATCCATACAAATCTACCGGGCTAGACAATCTGGACCCTTTCTTTCTAAAATTATCTGCCGAAATTGTTGCAACCCCTATTACTAGCCTGTTCAACCTCTCTTTCAATACTTCTGAGATTCCCAAAGATTGGAAAGCTGCCGCTGTCATCCTCCTCTTCAAAGGGGGAGACACTCTTGACCCAAACTGCTACAGACCTATAGCTATCCTACCCTGCCTTTCTAAGGTCTTTGAAAGCCAAGTTAACCAACAGATTACCAACCATTTCGATTCTCACCGTACCTTCTCCGCTATGCAATCTGGTTTCAGAGCTGGTCATGGGTGCACCTCAGACACGCTCAAGGTCCTAAACCATATTATAACCGCCATCGATAAAAGACTACTTTGCAGCCGTATTCATCGACCTGGCCAAGGCTTTCGACTCTGTCAATCACAACATTCTTATTGGCAGACTCAACAGCCTTGGTTTCTCAAATGATTGCGTCACTTAGATCACCAACTACTTCTCAGATAGAGTTCAGTATGTCAAATCAGAGGGTCTGTTGTCCGGACCTCTGGCAGTCTCTATGGGGGTGCCACAGGGTTCAATTCTCAGGCCGACTCTCTTCTCTGTGTACATCAATGATGTCGCTCTCGCTGCTGGTGATTCTTTGATCCACCTCTACGCAGGCGACACCATTCTGTATACTTCTGGCCCTTCGATGGACACTGTGTTAACTAAACTTGAGCTTCAATGCCATACAACTCTCCTTCCATGGCATTCCAACTGCTCTTAAATGCAAGTAAAAATTAAATGCATGCTCTTCAACCGATCGCTGCCCGCACCTGCCCGCCCGTCCAGCATCACTACTCTGGATGGTTCTGACTTAGAATATGTGGACAACAACAAATACCTAGGTGTCTGGTTAGACTGTAAACTCTCCTTCCAGACTCACATTAAACATCTCCAATCCAAAATTAAATCTAGAATCTGCTTCCTATTTCGCAAGAAAGCATCCTTCACTCATGCTGCCAAACATACCCTCGTAAAACTGACCATCCTACCGATCCTCGACTTCGGCGATGTCATTTACAAAATAGCCTCCAACGCTCTACTCAACAAATTGGATGCAGTTAACTACAGTGCCATCCGTTTTGTCACCAAAGCCCCATATACTACCCACCACTGCAACATGTATGCTCTCGTTGGCTGGCCCTCGCTTCATACTTGTCGCCAAACCCACTGGCTACAGGTCATCTACAAGTCTCTGCTAAATAAAGCCCCGCCTTATCTCAGCTCACTAGTCACCATAGCAGCACCCACCCGTAGCACGTGCTCCAGCAGGTATATCTCACTGGTCACACCCATTGCCAATTCTTCCTTTGGCCGCCTCTCCTTCCAGTTCTCTGCTGCCAATGACTGAACTGCAAAAATCTCTGAAGCTGGAGACTCTTACCTCCCTCACTAGCTTTAAGCACCAGCTGTCAGAGCAGCTCACAGATCACTGCCCCTGTACATAGCTCATCTGTAAATAACCCGTCCGATCTACCTCATCCCCATACTGTATTTATTTATTTATTTATCTTTGCACCTTTGCACCCCAGTATCTCAACTTGTACATTCATCCTCTGCACATTCTACCATTCCAGTAATTGCTATATTGTAATTACTTCACCACCATGGCCTATTCATTGCCTTACCTCCCTTATCCTACCTCATTTGCATATGCTGTATATAGATTTACCTACTGTATTATTGACTGTATGTTTTGTTCATTCCACGTGTAACTCTGTGTTGTTGTATGTGTCGAACTGCTTTGCTTTATTTTGGCCAGGTAGCAGTTGCAAATAAGAACTTGTTCTCAACTAACTTATCTAAATAAAGGTTAAATAAAAAATAAATTACATAAAGCCATGACATCGTTTTCTGGAATTTTCCAAGCTGTTTAAAGGCACAGTCAACTTAGTTTATGTAAACTTTTGACCCACTGGAATTGTGATACAGTGAATTATAAGTGAAATAATCCGTCTGTAAACAATTGTTGGAAAAATGTCTTGTGTCGCGCACAAAGTAGATGTCCTAACAGACTTGCCAAAACTATAGTTTGATTAACAAGACATTTGTGGAGTGGTTGAAAAATGAGTTTTAATGACTCCAACCTAAGTGTTTGTAAACTTCCAACTTCAACTGTGTAGTGTTTTTCAAAAAACAGGATTATTTGTCCCTCTGAAATGAAACTATCCAGTGATTTAAAACAAATGCATGTTTCCCATTCAACAGCACCATGCCATGATTAGATGTTGAAAAAGCATACCAATCTCTTTCATAAGTTGTTTAAACAGTAAAAGCTCATTTACTAACATTAAAATAAAACGTTTATGTGCAGTTTATTGCATTGGGAATAGACTAGACCCATCACAGATTTAAATTTGCACGGATAACATCTCAAGATACTAAATATGATAAACCATGTCTCACATTTCTTATCTTGATAACGAGGACAAACAAGATGTCACTACGGATTTATTTGAATGGGCAATTTTATTATATGGCACACTTTATAACACACTTTATAACACACTTTATTACACACTGTATAACACACTTTATAACACACTGTATAACACACTTTAACACTTTATAACACACTTTATAACACACTGTATAACACATTTTATAACACTGTATAACACACTTTATAACACACTTTATAACACACTGTATAACACACTTTATAACACTTTATAACACTTTATAACACACTTTATAACACTGATGATGTACTGGGCAGACACTGTGACAACATTCTTTACCAACTGCAAAAATAAAACGTATCAACAATGTTGCTTCCGAGCGAAGCAGCGGTCTGAGGCACTGCTAGAGGCGTCACTACAGACCCTGGTTTGATCCCAGGCTGTATCACAGAGGTCTAAGGCACTGCATCTCAGTGCTAGAGGCGTCACTACAGACCCTGGTTCGATCCCGGGCTGTATCCCAACTGGCCGTGTTCGTGAGTCCCATAGGGTGGTGCACAATTGGCCCAGCATCGTCCGGATTAGTGGCAGGTTTGGCCCGGGGTAGGCTGTCATTGTAAAATACGAATTTGTTCTTATTTCTCTCAGAGTGATTATTACGACCACTGTGATTATTATTATCTGACCCTGCTGGTCATCTATGTACATTTGAACATCTTGGCCATGTTCTGTTATAATCTCCACCCGGCACAGCCAGAAGAGGACTGGCCAACCCTCATAGCCTGGTTCCTCTCTAGGTTTCTTCCTAGGTTCTGGCCTTTCTAGGGAGTTTTTCCTAGCCACCATGTTTCTACACCTGCATTGCTTGCTGTTTGGGGTTTTAGGCTGGGTTTCTTTACAGCACTTTGTGACAACAGCTGATGTTGGAAGGGATATATAAATACATTTGATTGATTGATTGGTTCTTAACTGACTTGCCTAGAAAGGTTAAATAAAGGGTCATATTAGAACTGCTGTCTCAAGAGAAAACACGTCCCGTGATCCTGCGATCATATGACCTTGTAGAGCATAGTGTACTAAACTGATTGGGCTACACCAGTGGCAGGTTACAAACAGCAGGAAGTGACTATACCTCAGGCCTGTTACTGTAAATACCACTTCCAACCCTGGAGGCTGACTCCTTACTAACTAATGGATGTGCTACAGCTGTCGATGTGCTGCACAGGGCATGTGTTCATGTCTTTCTTCCATTGTGACATTAGATGGCATTGGCCAAGCTTTTGTGGACCCCCCCCCCCAAAAAAAAGTCACAATGTCTTCAGAATTGGGATAATTATGTTTACTTGGCATGGAGGGGTTTTCAGTCAACACCACACATCAAACCATGAAGCTAGCATTTTGATTTTTGTGTGGTATTCAATATTTAATGCTCTCCTCTGGCAATTTTGATCCAATATGTAAATAATTTCTGATCCCATTATGGACTGTATTGATAAATATGACAACATTCCAACAGTTTGACAGTCAAACGAATTCCAAACGGTTTGAATTCCAATTCTAGAACATTCTAGAATATCATTAATGGGTCTGTATCCCTTTAATGTCACCCCATCTAAGACATTAGAGAATGTCAAATGAAAGGTACAGTGGGCTGTGGAGACCGAGTGGCCCTCATAAATGGAACTCTCTCATCAGTCAGGCAGTGATAGCAATGCAGCATGATGCTCCATCTACACACGGAGCTGCTTAAAGCTAGTTAGGCAGCACATCAAAGAGCCGTCAACATGCCCAACAGCTACACAAGCCATTTAGGTCCCACTGAAGCATAGCCCTTTTACATTTTTCAAGCTCCCCCCCCTCTCTCTGTCTGTCTCTCTTTCTCTCCCTCTCTCCCTCTCTCACTCTCTCTTTCTCTCTGTCTCTCTTTCTCTCCCCCCTCTCTCTCTCTCTCTCTCTCTGTCTCTCTCTCTCTCTCTGTCTCTCTCTCTCTCTCTCTCTCTCTCTCTCTCTCTCTCTCTCTCTCTCTCTCTCTCTTTCTCTCTCTCTCTCTCATGTAGCTTCCTTCACTTAGAGACCATTAAAATAGAAAATATGCTGTGTTTTCCCTCTTCAGTCGAGGCCTTAGCTTCATTATTTAGGAGACTTGCTCTTCTAAAAGGGGGACAGTTTTGTTATCTTGGATCTGAGTAAACAACTAGCAACTAGGCTATATCCTAGGTTTTATCCAGAGTCATTGTCTGAGACGTGTGGTCAAAAACATACTCACAATCAGTCGAACTAGGCCATGTCTAGATACCAACAAGTTGGTGCAATGACCTTAGAGACAAAGGGTTCAGAACATAGACAAGATATAGAATATAGAATGATGAATGCTCTGAATATTCAGTGTCTTCTAACTTAGTGATCTCTAAGCCATGGCTGTAAGGATGAACGTTCCATCCCGAAAACAGTGATCTCTATGCATGACGGGATGATCAGAACACATACATCCCTCTGTGACAGAGATCCAGCCATACATCCCTATGTGACAGAGATCCAGCCATACATCCCTCTGTGACAGAGATCCAGCCATACATCCCTCTGTGACAGAGATCCAGCCATACATCCCTCTGTGACAGAGATCCAGCCATACATCCCTCTGTGACAGAGATCCAGCCATACATCCCACATACAGTACATCCCTATGTGACAGAGATCCAGCCATACATCCCTCTGTGACAGAGATCCAGCCATACATCCCTCTGTGACAGAGATCCAGCCATACATCCCTCTGTGACAGAGATCCAGCCATACATCCCCATACATACATCCTCTGTGACAGAGATCCAGCCATACATCCCTCTGTGACAGAGATCCAGCCATACATCCCTCTGTGACAGAGATCCAGCCATACATCCCTCTGTGACAGAGATCCAGCCATACATCCCTATGTGACAGAGATCCAGCCATACATCCCTCTGTGACAGAGATCCAGCCATACATCCCTATGTGACAGAGATCCAGCCATACATCCCTATGTGACAGAGATCCAGCCATACATCCCTATGTGACAGAGATCCAGCTATACATCCCTATGTGGCAGAGATCCAGCCATACATCCCTATGTGACAGAGATCCAGCCATAAATCCCTCTGTGGCAGAGATCCAGCCATACATCCCTATGTGACAGAGATCCAGCCATACATCCCTCTGTGACAGAGATCCAGCCATACATCCCTCTGTGACAGAGATCCAGCCATACATCCCTATGTGACAGAGATCCAGCCATACATCCCTCTGTGACAGAGATCCAGCCATACATCCCTCTGTGACAGAGATCCAGCCATACATCCCTCTGTGACAGAGATCCAGCCATACATCCCTCTGTGACAGAGATCCAGCCATACATCCCACATACAGTACATCCCTCTGTGACAGAGATCCAGCCATACATCCCTCTGTGACAGAGATCCAGCCATACATCCCTCTGTGACAGAGATCCAGCCATACATCCCTCTGTGACAGAGATCCAGCCATACATCCCTCTGTGACAGAGATCCAGCCATACATCCCACATACAGTACATCCCTATGTGACAGAGATCCAGCCATACATCCCTCTGTGACAGAGATCCAGCCATACATCCCTCTGTGACAGAGATCCAGCCATACATCCCTCTGTGACAGAGATCCAGCCTTACATCCCTATGTGGCAGAGATCCAGCCATACATCCCTCTGTGGCAGAGATCCAGCCATACATCCCTATGTGACATAGATCCAGCCATACATCCCTATGTGACAGAGATCCAGCCATACATCCCTATGTGACAGAGATCCAGCCATACATCCCTCTGTGGCAGAGATCCAGCCATACATCCCTCTGTGACAGAGATCCAGCCATACATCCCTCTGTGACAGAGATCCAGCCATACATCCCTCTGTGACAGAGATCCAGCCATACATCCCTCTGTGACAGAGATCCAGCCATACATCCCTCTGTGACAGAGATCCAGCCATACATCCCTCTGTGACAGAGATCCAGCCATACATCCCTCTGTGACAGAGATCCAGCCATACATCCCTCTGTGACAGAGATCCAGCCATACATCCCTCTGTGACAGAGATCCAGCCATACATCCCTCTGTGACAGAGATCCAGCCATACATCCCTCTGTGACAGAGATCCAGCCATACATCCCACATACAGTACATCCCTATGTGACAGAGATCCAGCCATACATCCCTCTGTGACAGAGATCCAGCCATACATCCCTCTGTGACAGAGATCCAGCCATACATCCCTCTGTGACAGAGATCCAGCCTTACATCCCTATGTGGCAGAGATCCAGCCATACATCCCTCTGTGGCAGAGATCCAGCCATACATCCCTATGTGACATAGATCCAGCCATACATCCCTATGTGACAGAGATCCAGCCATACATCCCTATGTGACAGAGATCCAGCCATACATCCCTATGTGACAGAGATCCAGCCATACATCCCTATGTGACAGAGATCCAGCTATACATCCCTATGTGGCAGAGATCCAGCCATACATCCCTATGTGACAGAGATCCAGCCATAAATCCCTCTGTGGCAGAGATCCAGCCATACATCCCTATGTGACAGAGATCCAGCCATACATCCCTCTGTGACAGAGATCCAGCCATACTTCCCTCTGTGACAGAGATCCAGCCATACATCCCTCTGTGACAGAGATCCAGCCATACATCCCTCTGTGACAGAGATCCAGCCATACATCCCTCTGTGACAGAGATCCAGCCATACATCCCACATACAGTACATCCCTATGTGACAGAGATCCAGCCATACATCCCTCTGTGACAGAGATCCAGCCATACATCCCACATACAGTACATCCCTATGTGACAGAGATCCAGCCATACATCATTCTGTGACAGAGATCCAGCCATACATCCCTCTGTGACAGAGATCCAGCCATACATCCCTCTGTGACAGAGATCCAGCCATACATCCCTATGTGACAGAGATCCAGCCATACATCCCTCTGTGACAGAGATCCAGCCATACATCCCTCTGTGACAGAGATCCAGCCATACATCCCTCTGTGACAGAGATCCAGCCATACATCCCACATACAGTACATCCCTCTGTGACAGAGATCCAGCCATACATCCCTCTGTGACAGAGATCCAGCCATACATCCCTCTGTGACAGAGATCCAGCCATACATCCCTCTGTGACAGAGATCCAGCCATACATCCCTCTGTGACAGAGATCCAGCCATACATCCCTCTGTGACATCCACAGTACATCCCTATGTGACAGAGATCCAGCCATACATCCCTCTGTGACAGAGATCCAGCCATACATCCCTCTGTGACAGAGATCCAGCCATACATCCCTCTGTGACAGAGATCCAGCCATACATCCCTCTGTGACAGAGATCCAGCCATACTTCCCTCTGTGACAGAGATCCAGCCATACATCCCTATGTGACATAGATCCAGCCATACATCCCTATGTGACAGAGATCCAGCCATACATCCCTATGTGACAGAGATCCAGCCATACATCCCTATGTGACAGAGATCCAGCCATACATCCCTATGTGACAGAGATCCAGCTATACATCCCTATGTGACAGAGATCCAGCCATACATCCCTATGTGACAGAGATCCAGCCATAAATCCCTCTGTGGCAGAGATCCAGCCATACATCCCTCTGTGACAGAGATCCAGCCATACATCCCTCTGTGACAGAGATCCAGCCATACTTCCCTCTGTGACAGAGATCCAGCCATACATCCCTCTGTGACAGAGATCCAGCCATACATCCCTCTGTGACAGAGATCCAGCCATACATCCCTCTGTGACAGAGATCCAGCCATACATCCCTCTGTGACAGAGATCCAGCCATACATCCCTCTGTGACAGAGATCCAGCCATACATCCCTCTGTGACAGAGATCCAGCCATACATCCCTCTGTGACAGAGATCCAGCCATACATCCCACATACAGTACATCCCTATGTGACAGAGATCCAGCCATACATCCCTCTGTGACAGAGATCCAGCCATACTTCCCTCTGTGACAGAGATCCAGCCATACTTCCCTCTGTGACAGAGATCCAGCCATACATCCCTCTGTGACAGAGATCCAGCCATACATCCCTATGTGGCAGAGATCCAGCCATACATCCCTCTGTGACAGAGATCCAGCCATACATCCCTCTGTGACAGAGATCCAGCCATACATCCCTCTGTGACAGAGATCCAGCCATACATCCCTCTGTGACAGAGATCCAGCCATACATCCCTCTGTGACAGAGATCCAGCCATACATCCCTCTGTGACAGAGATCCAGCCATACATCCCTATGTGACAGAGATCCAGCCATACATCCCTCTGTGACAGAGATCCAGCCATACATCCCTCTGTGACAGAGATCCAGCCATACATCCCTCTGTGACAGAGATCCAGCCATACATCCCTATGTGACAGAGATCCAGCCCAGCCATACATCCTCTGTGACAGAGATCCAGCCATACATCCCTCTGTGACAGAGATCCAGCCATACATCCCACATACAGTACATCCCTATGTGACAGAGATCCAGCCATACATCCCTCTGTGACAGAGATCCAGCCATACATCCCTCTGTGACAGAGATCCAGCCATACATCCCTCTGTGACAGAGATCCAGCCATACATCCCCAGTACATGTGACAGAGATCCAGCCATACATCCCTCTGTGACAGAGATCCAGCCATACATCCCTCTGTGACAGAGATCCAGCCATACATCCCTCTGTGACAGAGATCCAGCCATACATCCCTATGTGACAGAGATCCAGCCATACATCCCTCTGTGACAGAGATCCAGCCATACATCCCTCTGTGACAGAGATCCAGCCATACATCCCTCTGTGACAGAGATCCAGCCATACATCCCTCTGTGACAGAGATCCAGCCATACATCCCTCTGTGACAGAGATCCAGCCATATGTGACAGAGATCCACATCCCTCTGTGACAGAGATCCAGCCATACATCCCTCTGTGACAGAGATCCAGCCATACATCCCTATGTGACAGAGATCCAGCCATACATCCCTCTGTGACAGAGATCCAGCCATACATCCCTCTGTGACAGAGATCCAGCCATACATCCCACATACAGTACATCCCTCTGTGACAGAGATCCAGCCATACATCCCTCTGTGACAGAGATCCAGCCATACATCCCTCTGTGACAGAGATCCAGCCATACATCCCTCTGTGACAGAGATCCACATCCCACATACAGTACATCCCTATGTGACAGAGATCCAGCCATACATCCCCAGCCATACATCCCTCTGTGACAGAGATCCAGCCATACTTCCCTCTGTGACAGAGATCCAGCCATACATCCCTCTGTGACAGAGATCCAGCCATACATCCCTCTGTGACAGAGATCCAGCCATACATCCCTCTGTGACAGAGATCCAGCCATACATCCCTCTGTGACAGAGATCCAGCCATACATCCCTCTGTGACAGAGATCCAGCCATACATCCCTCTGTGACAGAGATCCAGCCATACATCCCTCTGTGTGACAGAGATCCAGCCATACATCCCTCTGTGACAGAGATCCAGCCATACATCCCTCTGTGACAGAGATCCAGCCATACATCCCTCTGTGACAGAGATCCAGCCATACATCCCTCTGTGACAGAGATCCAGCCATACATCCCATGTGACAGAGATCCAGTACATCCCTCTGTGACAGAGATCCAGCCATACATCCCTCTGTGACAGAGATCCAGCCATACATCCCTCTGTGACAGAGATCCAGCCATACATCCCTCTGTGACAGAGATCCAGCCATACATCCCACATACAGTACATCCCTATGTGACAGAGATCCAGCCATACATCCCTCTGTGACAGAGATCCAGCCATACATCCCTCTGTGACAGAGATCCAGCCATACATCCCTCTGTGACAGAGATCCAGCCATACATCCCTATGTGACAGAGATCCAGCCATACATCCCTCTGTGACAGAGATCCAGCCATACATCCCTCTGTGACAGAGATCCAGCCATACATCCCTCTGTGACAGAGATCCAGCCATACATCCCTATGTGACAGAGATCCAGCCATACATCCCTATGTGACAGAGATCCAGCCATACATCCCTATGTGACAGAGATCCAGCCATACATCCCTATGTGACAGAGATCCAGCCATACATCCCTCTGTGACAGAGATCCAGCCATACATCCCTCTGTGACAGAGATCCAGCCATACATCCCTCTGTGACAGAGATCCAGCCATACATCCCTCTGTGACAGAGATCCAGCCATACATCCCTCTGTGACAGAGATCCAGCCATACATCCCTCTGTGACAGAGACATGACCCTCTGTGACAGAGATCCAGCCATACATCCCTCTGTGACAGAGATCCAGCCATACATCCCTATGTGACAGAGATCCAGCCATACATCCCTCTGTGACAGAGATCCAGCCATACATCCCCATCCCTCTGTGACAGAGATCCACAGTACATCCCTATGTGACAGAGATCCAGCCATACATCCCTCTGTGACAGAGATCCAGCCATACATCCCTCTGTGACAGAGATCCAGCCATACATCCCTCTGTGACAGAGATCCAGCCATACATCCCTCTGTGACAGAGATCCAGCCATACATACAGAGATCCAGCCATACATCCCTGTGACAGAGATCCAGATGTGACAGAGATCCAGCCATACATCCCTATGTGACAGAGATCCAGCCATACATCCCTCTGTGACAGAGATCCAGCCATACATCCCTCTGTGACAGAGATCCAGCCATACATCCCTCTGTGACAGAGATCCAGCCATACATCCCTCTGTGACAGAGATCCAGCCATACATCCCTCTGTGACAGAGATCCAGCCATACATCCCTCTGTGACAGAGATCCAGCCATACATCCCTCTGTGACAGAGATCCAGCCATACATCCCTGTGACAGAGATACAGTACATCCCTATGTGACAGAGATCCAGCCATACATCCCTATGTGACAGAGATCCAGCCATACACCCCCCATACAGTACATCCCTATGTGACAGAGATCCAGCCATACATCCCTCTGTGGCAGAGATCCAGCCATACATCCCTATGTGACAGAGATCCAGCCATACATCCCTCTGTGACAGAGATCCAGCCAGTACATCCCATGTGACAGACATCCCATACATCCCTCTGTGACAGAGATCCAGCCATACATCCCTCTGTGACAGAGATCCAGCCATACATCCCTCTGTGACAGAGATCCAGCCATACATACAGAGATCCAGCCATACATCCCTATGTGACAGAGATCCAGCCATACATCCCTCTGTGACAGAGATCCAGCCATACTTCCCTCTGACAGAGATCCAGCCATACATCCCTCCGTGACAGAGATCCAGCCATACATCCCTCTGTGACAGAGATCCAGCCATACATCCCTATGTGACAGAGATCCAGCCATACATCCCTCTGTGACAGAGATCCAGCCATACATCCCTATGTGACAGAGATCCAGCCATACATCCCTCTGTGACAGAGATCCAGCCATACATCCCTATGTGACAGAGATCCAGCCATACATCCCTCTGTGACAGAGATCCAGCCATACATCCCACATACAGTACATCCCTATGTGACAGAGATCCAGCCATACATCCCTCTGTGACAGAGATCCAGCCATACATCCCTCTGTGACAGAGATCCAGCCATACATCCCTCTGTGACAGAGATCCAGCCATACATCCCTATGTGACAGAGATCCAGCCATACATCCCTCTGTGACAGAGATCCAGCCATACATCCCTCTGTGACAGAGATCCAGCCATACATCCCTCTGTGACAGAGATCCAGCCATACATCCCTCTGTGACAGAGATCCAGCCATACATCCCTCTGTGACAGAGATCCAGCCATACATCCCTCTGTGACAGAGATCCAGCCATACATCCCTCTGTGACAGAGATCCAGCCATACATCCCTATGTGACAGAGATCCAGCCATACATCCCTATGTGACAGCCATACATCCCCAGAGCCATACATCCCTCTGTGACAGAGATCCAGCCATACATCCCTATGTGACAGAGATCCAGCAGAGATCCAGCCATACATCCCTCTGTGACAGAGATCCAGCCATACATCCCTCTGTGACAGAGATCCAGCCATACATCCCTCTGTGACAGAGATCCAGCCATACATCCCTATGTGACAGAGATCCAGCCATACATCCCTCTGTGACAGAGATCCAGCCATACATCCCATGTGACAGAGATCCAGCCATACATCCCTCTGTGACAGAGATCCAGCCATACATCCCTCTGTGACAGAGATCCAGCCATACATCCCTCTGTGACAGAGATCCAGCCATACAGCCATACATCCCTCTGTGACAGAGATCCAGCCATACATCCCTCTGTGACAGAGATCCAGCCATACATCCCATCCCTGTGACAGAGATCCAGCCATACATCCCTCTGTGACAGAGATCCATCCCTCTGTGACAGAGATCCAGCCATACATCCCTCTGTGACAGAGATCCCCAGCCATACATCCCTCTGTGACAGAGATCCAGCCATACATCCTCTGTGACAGAGATCCAGCCATACATCCCTCTGTGACAGAGATCCAGCCATACATCCCTCTGTGACAGAGATCCAGCCATACATCCCACATACAGTACATCCCTATGTGACAGAGATCCAGCCATACATCCCTCTGTGACAGAGATCCAGCCATACATCCCATACAGTACATCCCTGTGACAGAGATCCAGCCATACATCCCTCTGTGACAGAGATCCAGCCATACATCCCTCTGTGACAGAGATCCAGCCATACATCCCTCTGTGACAGAGATCCAGCCATACATCCCTATGTGACAGAGATCCAGCCATACATCCCTCTGTGACAGAGATCCAGCCATACATCCCTCTGTGACAGAGATCCAGCCATACATCCCTCTGTGACAGAGATCCAGCCATACATCCCTCTGTGACAGAGATCCAGCCATACATCCCTATGTGACAGAGATCCAGCCATACATCCCTGTGACAGAGATACATCCCTCTGTGACAGAGATCCAGCCATACATCCCTCTGTGACAGAGATCCAGCCATACATCCCTCTGTGACAGAGATCCAGCCATACATCCCTCTGTGACAGAGATCCAGCCATACATCCCTCTGTGACAGAGATCCAGCCATACATCCCTCTGTGACAGAGATCCAGCCATACATCCCTCTGTGACAGAGATCCAGCCATACATCCCTCTGTGACAGAGATCCAGCCATACATCCCTCTGTGACAGAGATCCAGCCATACATCCCTATGTGACAGAGATCCAGCCATACATCCCTATGTGACAGAGATCCAGCCATACATCCCTATGTGACAGAGATCCAGCCATACATCCCTCTGTGACAGAGATCCAGCCATACATCCCTATGTGACAGAGATCCAGCCATACATCCCTCTGTGACAGAGATCCAGCCATACATCCCTCTGTGACAGAGATCCAGCCATACATCCCTCTGTGACAGAGATCCAGCCATACATCCCTCTGTGACAGAGATCCAGCCATACATCCTATGTGACAGAGATCCAGCCATACATCCCTATGTGACAGAGATCCAGCCATACATCCCTCTGTGACAGAGATCCAGCCATACATCCCTCTGTGACAGAGATCCAGCCATACATCCCTCTGTGACAGAGATCCAGCCATACATCCCTATGTGACAGAGATCCAGCCATACATCCCTCTGTGACAGAGATCCAGCCATACATCCCACATACAGTACATCCCTATGTGACAGAGATCCAGCCATACATCCCTCTGTGACAGAGATCCAGCCATACATCCCTCTGTGACAGAGATCCAGCCATCCCTCTGTGACAGAGATCCCATCCCACATACAGTACATCCCTATGTGACAGAGATCCAGCCATACATCCCTCTGTGACAGAGATCCAGCCATACATCCCTATGTGACAGAGATCCAGCCATACATCCCTATGTGACAGAGATCCAGCCATACATCCCTCTGTGACAGAGATCCAGCCATACATCCCTATGTGACAGAGATCCAGCCATACATCCCTCTGTGACAGAGATCCAGCCATACATCCCTCTGTGACAGAGATCCAGCCATACATCCCTCTGTGACAGAGATCCAGCCATACATCCCTCTGTGACAGAGATCCAGCCATACATCCCACATACAGTACATCCCTATGTGACAGAGATCCAGCCATACATCCCTCTGTGACAGAGATCCAGCCATACATCCCACATACAGTACATCCAGCCATACATCCCTCTGTGACAGAGACATACATCCCAGCCATACATCCCTCTGTGACAGAGATCCAGCCATACATCCCTCTGTGACATCCAGCCATACATCCCTATGTGACAGAGATCCAGCCATACATCCCTGTGACATACAGTACATCCCTATGTGACAGAGATCCAGCCATACATCCCTCTGTGACAGAGATCCATACAGTACATCCCACAGACAGTACATCCCAGCCATACATCCCTCTGTGACAGAGATCCAGCCATACATCCCTATGTGACAGAGATCCAGCCATACATCCCCTGTGACAGAGATCCAGTACATCCCTATGTGACAGAGATCCAGCCATACATCCCTCTGTGACAGACATCCAGCATACAGTACATCCCTATGTGACAGAGATCCAGCCATACATCCCTCTGTGACAGAGATCCAGCCATACATCCCTCTGTGACAGAGATCCAGCCATACATCCCCATGTACAGTCCAGCCATCCCTATGTGACAGAGATCCAGCCATACATCCCACTGTGACAGTACATCCAGTACATCCCTATGTGACAGAGATCCAGCCATACATCCCTCTGTGACAGAGATCCAGCCATACATCCCTCTGTGACAGAGATCCAGCCATACATCCCTCTGTGACAGAGATCCAGCCATACATCCCTCTGTGACAGAGATCCAGCCATACATCCCTCTGTGACAGAGATCCAGCCATACATCCCTCTGTGACAGAGATCCAGCCATACATCCCTCTGTGACAGAGATCCAGCCATACATCCCTATGTGACAGAGATCCAGCCATACATCCCTGTCTGCCATACATCCCTCTGTGACAGAGATCCAGCCATACATCCCTATGTGACAGAGATCCAGTGACCATCCAGCCATACATCCTCTGTGACAGAGATCCAGCCATACATCCCTCTGTGACAGAGATCCAGCCATACATCCCTATGTGACAGAGATCCAGCCATACATCCCTCTGTGACAGAGATCCAGCCATACATCCTCTGTGACAGAGATCCAGCATACATACATCCCTATGTGACAGAGATCCAGCCATACATCCCTCTGTGACAGAGATCCAGCCATACATCCCTATGTGACAGAGATCCAGCCATACATCCCTATGTGACAGAGATCCAGCCATACATCCCTCTGTGACAGAGATCCAGCCATACATCCCTCTGTGACAGAGATCCAGCCATACATCCCTATGTGACAGAGATCCAGCCATACATCCCCTGTGACAGAGATCCAGCCATACATCCCTATGTGACAGAGATCCAGCCATACATCCCTCTGTGACAGAGATCCAGCCATACATCCTCTGTGACAGAGATCCAGTACATCCCTCTGTGACAGAGATCCAGCCATACATCCCTCTGTGACAGAGATCCAGCCATACATCCCTCTGTGACAGAGATCCAGCCATACATCCCTCTGTGACAGAGATCCAGCCATACATCCCTATGTGACAGAGATCCAGCCATACATCCCTCTGTGACAGAGATCCAGCCATACATCCCTGTGACAGAGATCCAGCCATACATCCCTCTGTGACAGAGATCCAGCCATACATCCCTCTGTGACAGAGATCCAGCCATACATCCCTCTGTGACAGAGATCCAGCCATACATCCCACATACAGTACATCCCTAGTGACAGAGACAGAGATCCAGCCATACATCCCTCTGTGACAGAGATCCAGCCATACATCCCTCTGTGACAGAGATCCAGCCATACATCCCTCTGTGACAGAGATCCAGCCATACATCCCCATACAGTACATCCCTATGTGACAGAGATCCAGCCATACATCCCTCTGTGACAGAGATCCAGCCATACATCCCTCTGTGACAGAGATCCAGCCCATCCCTCTGTGACATCCCCATACATACATCCCTATGTGACAGAGATCCAGCCATACATCCCTCTGTGACAGAGATCCAGCCATACATCCCTCTGTGACAGAGATCCAGCCATACATCCCTCTGTGACAGAGATCCAGCCATACATCCCTATGTGACAGAGATCCAGCCATACATCCCTCTGTGACAGAGATCCAGCCATACATCCCTCTGTGACAGAGATCCAGCCATACATCCCCATACAGTACATCCCTATGTGACAGAGATCCAGCCATACATCCCTCTGTGACAGAGATCCAGCCATACATCCCTCTGTGACAGAGATCCTATGTGACATAGATCCAGCCATACATCCCTCTGTGACAGAGATCCAGCCATACATCCCACATACAGTACATCCCTATGTGACAGAGATCCAGATCCAGCCAGCCATACATCCCTCTGTGACAGAGATCCAGCCATACATCTGTGACAGATCCATACATCCCTCTGTGACAGAGATCCAGCCATACATCCCTCTGTGACAGATCCAGCCATACATCCCTCTGTGACAGCCATACATCCCTGTGACAGTGCCATACATCCCCTGTGACAGAGATCCAGCCATACATCCCTCTGTGACAGAGATCCAGCCATACATCCCATGTGACAGAGATCCAGCCATACATCCCTGTGACAGAGATCCAGCCATACATCCCCATACATACATCCCTATGTGACAGAGATCCAGCCATACATCCCTGTGACAGATCCAGCCATACATCCCTCTGTGACAGAGATCCAGTACATCCCTACATGTGACAGAGATCCAGCCATACATCCCTATGTGACAGAGATCCAGCCATACATCCCTCTGTGACAGAGATACATACAGTACATCCCTATGTGACAGAGATCCAGCCATACATCCCTCTGTGACAGAGATCCAGCCATACATCCCTATGTGACAGAGATCCAGCCAGCTATACATCCCTATGTGACAGACAGACATCCCTATGTGACAGAGATCCCATACATCCCCTGTGACAGAGATCCATGTACATCCCTCTGTACAGACATCCAGCCATACATCCCTCTGTGACAGAGATCCAGCCATACATCCCTCTGTGACAGAGATCCAGCCATACATCCCTGTGACAGAGATCCAGCCATACATCCCTCTGTGACAGAGATCCAGCCATACATCCCTGTGACAGAGATACATCCCTCTGTGACAGAGATCCAGCCATACATCCCTATGTGACAGAGATCCAGCCATACATCCTCTGTGACAGAGATCCAGCCATACATCCCACATACAGTACATCCCTATGTGACAGAGATCCAGTGACATCCCAGCCATACATCCCTGTGACAGAGATCCCATACATCCCCATACAGTACATCCCTATGTGACAGAGATCCAGCCATACATCCCTCTGTGACAGAGATCCATACAGTACATCCCCATACAGTACATCCCTATGTGACAGAGATCCAGCCATACATCCCTCTGTGACATACAGTACATCCCTATGTGACATACATCCACATACAGTACATCCCTATGTGACAGAGATCCAGCCATACAGTACATCCCTATGTGACAGATCCATACACATCCCTATGTACATCCCTCTGTGACAGATCCAGCCATACATCCCCTGTGACAGATCCAGCCATACAGTACATCCCTATGTGACAGAGATCCAGCCATACATACATCCCTATGTGACAGAGATCCAGCCATACATCCCACATGTGACAGAGATCAGTACAGCCATACATCCCTCTGTGACAGACAGAGATCAGTACATCCATGTGACAGAGATCCACATACATCCCTCTGTGACAGAGATCCAGCCAGTACATCCAGACAGTACATCCCACATACAGTACATCCCTATGTGACAGAGATCCAGCCATACATACATCCCATGTGACAGAGATCCAGCCAGTACATCCCCATACAGTACATCCCTATGTGACAGAGATCCATCCAGTACATCCCACATACAGTACATCCCTATGTGACAGATCCAGATGACAGAGATCCAGCCATACATCCCTCTGTGACATCCCCACATACATACATCCCTATGTGACAGAGATCCAGCCATACATCCCTCTGTGACAGAGATCCAGCCATACATCCCACATACAGTACATCCCTATGTGACAGAGATCCAGCCATACAGTACATCCCTCTGTGACAGAGATCCATACATACATCCCTATGTGACAGAGATCCAGCCATACATCCCTCTGTGACAGAGATCCAGCCAGCCATACATCCCTATGTGACAGAGATCCAGCCATACCAGCCATACATCCCTATGTGACAGAGATCCAGCCATACATACATCCCATGTGACAGAGATCCAGCCATACATCCCTCTGTGACAGAGATCCAGCCATACCATACAGTACATCCCTATGTGACAGAGATCCAGCCATACATCCCTGTGACATCCAGCCAGTACATCCCTATGTGACAGAGATCCAGCCAGTACATCCCATCCATACAGTACATCCCTATGTGACAGAGATCCATACATCCCATACATCCCAGTACATGTGACAGAGATCCAGCCATACATCCCTCTGTGACATACATCCCTATGTGACAGAGATCCATACATACATCCCTCTGTGACAGAGATCCAGCCATACATCCCCCTCTGTGACAGTAGATCCAGCCATACATACATCCCTGTGACATCCAGCCATACATCCCTATGTGACAGAGATCCAGCCATACATCCCTCTGTGACAGAGATCCAGCCATACATCCCTATGTGACAGAGATCCAGCCATACATCCTCCAGCCATACATCCCAGTACATCCCTATGTGACAGAGATCCAGCCATACATCCCTCTGTGGCACAGTACATCCCTATGTGACAGAGATCCAGCCATACATCCCTCTGTGACAGAGATCCCCATACATCCATACAGTACATCCCACAGATCCAGCCATACATCCCTATGTGACAGAGATCCATACAGTACATCCCTCTGTGACAGAGATCCAGCCATACATCCCTGTGACAGAGACAGTACATCCCAGCCATACATCCCTATGTGACAGAGATCCAGCCATACATCCCCCATGTGACAGATCCAGCCATACATCCCTATGTGACAGAGATCCAGCCATACATCCCCCTGTGACAGACATCCCATGTGACATAGATCCTATGTGACAGAGATCCAGCCATACATCCCTCTGTGACAGAGATCCAGCCATACATCCCTATGTGACAGAGATCCAGCCATACATACATCCCCCAGAGATCCAGTACATCCCTATGTGACAGAGAGTACATCCCACATACAGTACATCCCTATGTGACAGAGATCCAGCCAGTACATCCCACAGTACATCCCAGTACATCCCCTGTGACAGAGTGACAGAGATCCAGTACATCCCTATGTGACCCCATACAGTACATCCCTATGTGACAGAGATCCATACAGTACATCCTATGTGACAGACATCAGTACATCCCTATGTGACAGAGATCCATACAGTACCAGTACATCCCTATGTGACAGAGATCCATACAGTACATCCCACATACAGTACATCCCTATGTGACAGAGATCCAGCCATACATCCCAGAGATCCACATACAGTACATCCCTATGTGACAGAGATCCACATACATCCCATACAGTACATGACACAGAGATCCATACAGTACATCCCCATACAGTACATCCCTATGTGACAGAGATCCATACAGTACATCCCACATACAGTACATCCCTATGTGACAGAGATCCAGCCATACATCCCTCTGTGGCAGAGATCCAGCCATACATCCCTATGTGACAGAGATCCAGCCATACATCCCTATGTGACAGAGATCCAGCCATACATCCCTCTGTGACAGAGATCCAGCCATACAGAGATCCAGCCATACATCCCTTTGTGACAGAGATCCAGCCATACATCCCTCTGTGACAGAGATCCAGCCATACATCCCTATGTGACAGAGATCCAGCCATACATCCCTATGTGACAGAGATCCAGCCATACATCCCACATACAGTACATCCCTATGTGACAGAGATCCAGCCATACATCCCTCTGTGACAGAGATCCAGCCATACATCCCTATGTGACAGAGATCCAGCCATACATCCCTATGTGACAGAGATCCAGCCATACATCCCCATGTGACAGAGATCCAGCCATACATCCCATATACAGTACATCCCTATATGACTGAGATCCAGCCATACATCCCTCTGTGGCAGAGATCCAGCCATACATCCCTATGTGACAGAGATCCAGCCATACATCCCTATGTGACAGAGATCCAGCCATACATCCCTATGTGACAGAGATCCAGCCATACATCCCTCTGTGACAGAGATCCAGCCATACATCCCTGTGACAGATCCACAGTACATCCCTCTGTGACAGAGATCCAGCCATACATCCCACATACAGAGATACATCCCTCTGTGACAGAGATCCAGCCATACATCCCACATACAGTACATTCCCACTGTGACAGAGATCCAGCATACAGTACATCCCTCTGTGACAGAGATCCCCAGCCATACATCCCTCTGTGACAGAGATCCAGTACATCCCACAGAGATCCAGCCATACATCCCTCTGTGACAGAGATCCAGCCATACATCCCTCTGTACATAGATCCAGCACATACAGTACATCCAGACAGCCATACATCCCACAGAGATCCAGTACATCCCTCTGTGACAGAGATCCAGCCATCCAGCCATACATCCCTATGTGACAGAGATCCATACAGTACATCCCCATACAGTACATCCCTATGTGACAGAGATCCAGCCATACATCCCATACAGTACATCCCTATGTGACAGAGATCCAGCCAGTACATCCCACATACAGTACATACCCTATGTGACAGAGATCCAGCCATACATCCCCCATACAGTACATCCCTATGTGACAGAGATCCATACAGTACATCCCCATACAGTACATCCCTCTGTGACAGAGATCCAGCCATACATCCCTATGTGACATACAGCCATACATCCCACATGCAGTACATCCATATGTGACAGAGATCCAGCCATACATCCCTATGTGACAGAGATCCAGCATACAGTACATCCCTATGTGACAGAGATCCAGCCATACATCCCACATACAGTACATCCCTATGTGACAGAGATCCAGCCATACATCCCCTGTGACATACAGTACATCCCTATGTGACAGAGATCCCAGCCATACATCCCATACAGTACATCCCCATGTGACAGAGATCCAGCCATACATCCCCATGACAGAGTCCACATCATCCCCATACAGTACATCCCTACATGACAGAGATCCACATACATCCCCTGTGACAGAGATCCACATACATCCCTATGTGACAGAGATCCAGCCATCCACATACAGTACATCCCACATACAGTACATCCTATGTGACAGAGATACAGTACATCCCTATGTGACCCTACATCCCCTGTGACAGACATCCATACAGTACATCCCACATACAGTACATCCCTATGTGACAGAGATCCAGCCAACAGTGACATCCAGCCCACATACAGTACATCCTCTGTGATGTCCACTTCCAGTACATCCCACATACAGTACATCCCTATGTGACAGAGATCCATACAGCATACAGTACATCCCTATGTGACAGAGATCCATACAGTACATCCCCATACAGTACATCCCTATGTGACAGAGATCCAGCCATACATCCCACATACAGTACATCCCTAGTGACATGTGACAGAGATCCCCATACAGTACATCCCACATACAGTACATCCCTATGTGACAGAGATCCAGCCATACATACAGTACATCCCTATGTGACAGAGATCCATACAGTACATGACCACATATCCCAGTACATCCCTATGTGACAGAGATCCATACAGTACATCCCATACAGTACATCCCTATGTGACAGAGATCCATACAGTACATCCCCCATACAGTACATCCCTATGTGACAGAGATCCATACAGTACATCCCCATACAGTACATCCCTATGTGACAGAGATCCATACAGTACATCCCCCATACAGTACATCCCTATGTGACAGAGATCCATCATTACATCCCCCATACTGTGACAGTACATCCCTATGTGACAGAGATCCATACAGTACATCCCTATGTGACAGAGATCCAGCCAGTACATCCCCCATACAGTACATCCCTCTGTGACAGAGATCCATGACAGTACATCCCCCATACAGTACATCCCTATGTGACAGAGATCCAGCCATTACATCCCACATACAGTACATCCCTCATGTGACAGTAGATCCCCATACAGTACATCCCTCTGTGACAGTACATCCACATACAGTACATCCCACATACAGAGTCCAGCCATACATCCCTATGTGACAGAGATCCATACAGTACATCCCCACATACAGTACATCCCTATGTGACAGAGATCCATACAGTACATCCCACATACAGTACATCCCTATGTGACAGAGATCCATACAGACATCCCAGCCATACAGTACATCCCTATGTGACAGAGATCCAGCCATACATCCCCCATACAGTACATCCCTATGTGACAGAGATCCATGACAGTAGATCCCCATACATACATCCCTCTGTGACAGAGATCCAGCCATACATCCCATGTGACAGAGATCCACATACAGTACATCCCTATGTGACAGAGATCCAGCCATACATATACAGTACATCCCTCTGTGACAGAGATCCAGCCATACATCCCACATACAGATCCAGCCATACATCCCTCTGTGACAGACATCCCCTACATCCATATGTGACAGAGATCCAGCCATACATCCTGTGACAGTGACAGTACATCCCACAGCCAGTACATCCCTATGTGACATAGATCCCCCATGTGTATATACATCCCATGACAGATCCACATACCCCAGACAGAGATACAGTACATCCCATCCCTCTGTGACAGACATCCATCCACATACATCCCTATGTGACAGAGATCCACATCCCTCTGTACAGAGATCCAGTACATCCCTATGTGACAGAGATCCAGCCATACAGTACATCCCATGTGACAGTACATCTGTGACCAGCCAGTACATCCCTATGTGACAGAGATCAGCCATACATCCCCATACAGTACATCCCTATGTGACAGAGATCCATACAGTACATCCCTCTGTGACATACAGTACATCCCTATGTGACAGAGATCCCAGCCATACATCCCATCCCTATGTGACAGAGATCCATACAGTACATCCCCATACAGTACATCCCTCTGTGACAGAGATCCATACATACATCCCACATGACAGTACATCCCTATGTGACAGAGATCCATACAGTACATCCCACATACAGTACATCCCTATGTGACAGAGATCCATACATACATCCCTATGTGACAGAGATCCATACAGTACATCCCCATATGACAGTACATCCCTATGTGACAGAGATCCATACAGTACATCCCCATACAGTACATCCCCATACAGTACATCCCTATGTGACAGAGATCCATACATTACATCCCCCATACAGTACATCCCTATGTGACAGAGATCCATACAGTACATCCCCCATACAGTACATCCCTATGTGACAGAGATCCATACAGTACATCCCCCATACAGTACATCCCTATGTGACAGAGATCCATACAGTAGATCCCCATACAGTACATCCCTATGTGACAGAGATCCATACAGTACATCCCCCATGACAGTACATCCCTATGTGACAGAGATCCATACATTACATCCCCCATACAGTACATCCCTATGTGACAGAGACCCATACAGTACATCCCCTCTGTGACAGAGATCCACAGTACATCCCATACAGTACATCCCTATGTGACAGAGATCCATACATTACATCCCATACATCCCATACAGTACATCCCTATGTGACAGAGATCCATACAGTACATCCCCATACATACAGTACATCCCTATGTGACAGAGATCCATACAGTGACATCCCCCATACAGTACATCCCTATGTGACAGAGATCCATACAGTAGATCCCCCATACAGTACATCCCTATGTGACAGAGATCCATACAGTACATCATCCCCATACAGTACATCCTATGTGACAGAGATCCAGCCCATGACACATACCCCCATACAGTACATCCCTATGTGACAGAGATCCATACAGTACATCCCTATGTGACAGAGATCCATACAGTACATCCCATCCCTATGTGACAGAGATCCATACAGTACATCCCCCATACAGTACATCCCTATGTGACAGAGATCCATACAGTACATCCCCCATGACAGAGACAGTACATCCCTATGTGACAGAGATCCCCCAGTACATCCCACATACAGTACATCCCTATGTGACAGAGATCCATACAGTACATCCCACATACAGTACATCCCTATGTGACAGAGATCCATACAGTACATCCCCATACAGTACATCCCTATGTGACAGAGATCCATACAGTAGATCCCCATACAGTACATCCCTCTGTGACAGATCCAGCCATACATCCCACATACAGTACATCCCACATACAGTACATCCCTATGTGACAGAGATCCATACAGTACATCCCACATACAGTACATCCCTATGTGACAGAGATCCATACAGTACATCCACATACAGTACATCCCTATGTGACAGAGATCCATACAGTACATCCCCCATACAGTACATCCCTATGTGACAGAGATCCATACAGTAGATCCCCACATACAGTACATCCCTATGTGACAGAGATCCAGCCATACATCCCCATACAGTACATCCACATACAGTACATCCCTATGTGACAGAGATCCAGCCAGTACATCCCACATACAGTACATCCCTATGTGACAGAGATCCATACATACATCCCCCATACAGTACATCCCTATGTGACAGAGATCCAGCCATACATCCCACATACAGTACATCCCCATACAGTACATCCCTATGTGACAGAGATCCATACATCCCCCATACAGTACATCCCTATGTGACAGACAGCCATACATCCCCATACAGCCATACATACATCCCACATACAGTACATCCCTATGTGACAGAGATCCATACAGTACATCCCACATACAGTACATCCCTATGTGACAGAGATCCATACAGTACAGTACATCCCGTATGTGACCAGTACATCCACATACAGTACATCCCTATGTGACAGAGATCCATACAGTACATCCCAACATACAGTACATCCCTATGTGACAGAGATCCATACAGTACATCCCCCATACAGTACATCCCTATGTGACAGAGATCCATACATTACATCCCCCATACAGTACATCCCTATGTGACAGAGATCCATACAGTACATCCCCCATACAGTACATCCCTATGTGACAGAGATCCATACAGTACATCCCCCATACAGTACATCCCTATGTGACAGAGATCCATACAGTACATCCCCATACAGTACATCCCTATGTGACAGAGATCCATACAGTACATCCCCATGACAGTACATCCCATACAGTACATCCCATACAGTACATCCCTGTGACAGAGATACATACATCCCCCCATACAGTACATCCAGCCATACAGTACATCCCTATGTGACAGAGTACATTACATCCCCCAGTACATCCCTATGTGACAGAGATCCATACAGTACATCCCCATACAGTACATCCCTATGTGACAGAGATCCATACAGTACATCCCCATACAGTACATCCCTATGTGACAGAGATCCATACAGTAGATCCCCATACAGTACATCCCTATGTGACAGAGATCCAGCCATACATCCCCAGAGATCCAGTACATCCCTATGTGACAGAGATCAGCCATACATCCCCACAGTACATCCCTATGTGACATACATACATCCCCTACATGTGGCAGAGATCCAGCCATACATCCCTTGTGACAGAGATCCAGCCATACATCCCTGTGACAGATCCAGATCCATGTGACAGATACATCCCTATGTGACAGAGATCCATACAGTACATCCCTATGTGACAGAGATCCAGCCATACATCCCTATGTGACAGAGATCCAGCCATACATCCCTATGTGACAGAGATCCAGCCATACATCCCTATGTGACAGAGATACAGTACATCCCTATGTGACAGAGATCCAGCCATACATCCCACATACAGTACATCCCTATGTGACAGAGATCCATACAGTACATCCCCCAGATCCAGCCATACATCCCTCTGTGACAGAGATCCAGCCATACATCCCTCTGTGACAGAGATCCAGCCATACATCCCTCTGTGACAGAGATCCAGCCATACATCCCTATGTGACAGAGATCCAGCCATACATCCCACATACAGTACATCCCTATGTGACAGAGATCCAGCCATACATCCCACATACAGTACATCCCTCTGTGACAGAGATCCAGCCATACATCCCACATACAGTACATTCCACATACAGAACATACCACATACAGTACATCCCCCATACAGTACATCCCCCATACAGTACATCCCACATACAGTACATCCCCCATACAGTACATCCCACATACAGTACATCCCACATACAGTACATCCCACATACAGTACATCCCTATGTGACAGAGATCCCCATACAGTACATCCCACATACAGTACATCCCTATGTGACAGACATCCCCATACAGTACATCCCATACAGTACATCCCTATGTGACAGAGATCCATACAGTACATCCCACATACAGTACATCCCTATGTGACAGAGATCCATACAGTACATCCCACATACAGTACATCCCTATGTGACAGAGATCCATACAGTATATCCCCCATACAGTACATCCCTATGTGACAGAGATCCATACAGTAGATCCCCCATACAGTACATCCCTCTGTGACAGAGATCCAGCCATACATCCCACATACAGTACATCCCACATGCAGTACATCCATATGTGACAGAGATCCAGCCATACATCCCTATGTGACAGAGATCCAGCCATACATCCCACATACAGTACATCCCTCTGTGACAGAGATCCAGCCATACATCCCACATACAGTACATCCCTACGTGACAGAGATCCAGCCATACATCCCACATACAGTACATCCCACATACAGTACATACCACATACAGTACATCCCCCATACAGTACATCCCCCATACAGTACATCCCCCATACAGTACATCCCACATACAGTACATCCCCCATACAGTACATCCCCCATACAGTACATCCCTAATACAGTACATCCCCCATACAGTACATCCCACATACAGTACATCCCTATGTGACAGAGATCCATACAGTACATCCCACATACAGTACATCCCATGTGACAGAGATCCATACAGTACATCCCACATACAGTACATCCCTATGTGACAGAGATCCATCAGTACATACATACAGTACATCCCTATGTGACAGAGATCCATACAGTACATCCCCCATACAGTACATCCCTATGTGACAGAGATCCATACAGTACATCCCACATACAGTACATCCCTATGTGACAGAGATCCATACAGTACATCCCCCATACAGTACATCCCTATGTGACAGAGATCCATACAATACATCCCACATACAGTACATCCCTATGTGACAGAGATCCATACAGTACATCCCACATACACTACATCCCTATGTGACAGAGATCCATACAGTACATCCCTATGTGACAGAGATCCCATACAGTACATCCCACATACAGTACATCCCTATGTGACAGAGATCCATACAGTACATCCCACATACAGTACATCCCTATGTGACAGAGATCCATACATTACATCCCCCATACAGTACATCCCTATGTGACAGAGATCCATACAGTAGATCCCCCATACAGTACATCCCTATGTGACAGAGATCCATACAGTACATCCCCCATACAGTACATCCCTATGTGACAGAGATCCATACATTACATCCCCCATACAGTACATCCCTATGTGACAGAGACCCATACAGTACATCCCTATGTGACAGAGATCCATACAGTAGATCCCCCATACAGTACATCCCTATGTGACAGAGATCCATACAGTACATCCCCCATACAGTACATCCCTATGTGACAGAGATCCATACATTACATCCCCCATACAGTACATCCCTCATACAGTACATCCCCCATACAGTACATCCCACATACAGTACATCCCACATACAGTACATCCCACATACAGTACATCCCTATGTTACAGAGATCCATACAGTACATCCCACATACAGTACATCCCTATGTGACAGAGATCCATACAGTACATCCCACATACAGTACATCCCTATGTGACAGAGATCCATACAGTACATCCCACATACAGTACATCCCTATGTGACAGAGATCCATACAGTACATCCCCATACAGTACATCCCTATGTGACAGAGATCCATACAGTAGATCCCCCATACAGTACATCCCTCTGTGACAGAGATCCAGCCATACATCCCACATACAGTACATCCCACATACAGTACATCCCTATGTGACAGAGATCCAGCCATACATCCCACATACAGTACATCCCTCTGTGACAGAGATCCAGCCATACATCCCACATACAGTACATCCCTACGTGACAGAGATCCAGCCATACATCCCACATACAGTACATCCCACATACAGTACATCCCCCATACAGTACATCCCCCATACAGTACATCCCACATACAGTACATCCCACATACAGTACATCCCTCATACAGTACATCCCCCATACAGTACATCCCACATACAGTACATCCCTAATACAGTACATCCCACATACAGTACATCCCACATACAGTACATCCCTATGTGACAGAGATCCAAACAGTACATCCCACATACAGTACATCCCTATGTGACAGAGATCCATACAGTACATCCCAAATACAGTACATCCCTATGTGACAGAGATCCATACAGTACATCCCCCATACAGTACATCCCTATGTGACAGAGATCCATACAGTACATCCCCCATACAGTACATCCCTACGTGACAGAGATCCATACAGTACATCCCACATACAGTACATCCCTATGTGACAGAGATCCATACAATACATCCCACATACAGTACATCCCTATGTGACAGAGATCCATACAGTACATCCCACATACAGTACATCCCTATGTGACAGAGATCCATACAGTACATCCCTATGTGACAGAGATCCATACAGTACATCCCACATACAGTACATCCCTATGTGACAGAGACAGTAGATCCCCATACAGTACATCCCCATACAGTACATCCTATGTGACAGAGATCCATACAGTACATCCCCATACAGTACATCCCTATGTGACAGAGATCCATACAGTACATCCCCCATACAGTACATCCCTATGTGACAGAGATCCATACAGTACATCCCCCATACAGTACATCCCTATGTGACAGAGATCCATACAGTAGATCCCCCATACAGTACATCCCTATGTGACAGAGATCCATACAGTACATCCCCCATACAGTACATCCCTATGTGACAGAGATCCATACATTACATCCCCCATACAGTACATGACAGACATCCCCATACAGTACATCCCTATGTGACAGAGATCCATACAGTACATCCCCCATACAGTACATCCCTATGTGACAGAGATCCATACATTACATCCCCCATACAGTACATCCCTATGTGACAGAGATCCATACAGTACATCCCCCATACAGTACATCCCTATGTGACAGAGATCCATACAGTACATCCCCCATACAGTACATCCCTATGTGACAGAGATCCAGCCATACATCCCACATTACATCCCCCATACAGTACATCCCTATGTGACAGAGACCCATACAGTACATCCCTATGTGACAGAGATCCATACAGTAGATCCCCCATACAGTACATCCCTATGTGACAGAGATCCATACAGTACATCCCCCATACAGTACATCCCTATGTGACAGAGATCCATACATTACATCCCCCATACAGTACATCCCTCATACAGTACATCCCCCATACAGTACATCCCACATACAGTACATCCCACATACAGTACATCCCTATGTTACAGAGATCCATACAGTACATCCCACATACAGTACATCCCTATGTGACAGAGATCCATACAGTACATCCCACATACAGTACATCCCTATGTGACAGAGATCCATACAGTACATCCCACATACAGTACATCCCTATGTGACAGAGATCCATACAGTATATCCCCCATACAGTACATCCCTATGTGACAGAGATCCATACAGTAGATCCCCCATACAGTACATCCCTCTGTGACAGAGATCCAGCCATACATCCCACATACAGTACATCCCACATACAGTACATCCCTATGTGACAGAGATCCAGCCATACATCCCACATACAGTACATCCCTCTGTGACAGAGATCCAGCCATACATCCCACATACAGTACATCCCTACGTGACAGAGATCCAGCCATACATCCCACATACAGTACATCCCACATACAGTACATACCACATACAGTACATCCCCCATACAGTATATCCCCCATACAGTACATCCCACATACAGTACATCCCACATACAGTACATCCCTAATACAGTACATCCCCCATATAGTACATCCCACATACAGTACATCCCTAATACAGTACATCCCACATACAGTACATCCCACATACAGTACATCCGTATGTGACAGAGATCCATACAGTACATCCCACATACAGTACATCCCTATGTGACAGAGATCCATACAGTACATCCCCCATACAGTACATCCCTATGTGACAGAGATCCATACAGTACATCCCCCATACAGTACATCCCTATGTGACAGAGATCCATACAGTACATCCCCCATACAGTACATCCCTATGTGACAGAGATCCATACAATACATCCCACATACAGTACATCCCTATGTGACAGAGATCCATACAGTACATCCCACATACAGTACATCCCTATGTGACAGAGATCCATACAGTACATCCCTATGTGACAGAGATCCCATACAGTACATCCCATATACAGTACATCCCTATGTGACAGAGATCCATACAGTAGATCCCCCATACAGTACATCCCCCATACAGTACATCCCTATGTGACAGAGATCCATACAGTACATCCCTATGTGACAGAGATCCATACAGTACATCCCTATGTGACAGAGATTCATACAGTACATCCCTATGTGACAGAGATCCATACAGTACATCCCTATGTGACAGATCCAGTACATCCATACAGTGACAGAGATGTGACAGTACATCCATACAGTACATCCCTATGTGACAGAGATCCATACAGTACATCCCCCATACAGTACATCCCTATGTGACAGAGATCCATACAGTACATCCCACATACAGTACATCCCTCTGTGACAGAGATCCAGCCATACATCCCACATACAGTACATCCCACATACAGTACATCCATATGTGACAGAGATCCAGCCATACATCCCACATACAGTACATCCCTACGTGACAGAGATCCAGCCATACATCCCACATACAGTACATCCCACATACAGTTCATACCACATACAGTACATCCCCCATACAGTACATCCCCCATACAGTATATACCCCATACAGTACATCCCACATACAGTATATCCCCCATACAGTACATCCCACATACAGTACATCCAACATACAGTACATCCCTAATACAGTACATCCCACATACAGTACATCCCTAATACAGTACATCCCACATACAGAACATCCCACATACAGTACATCCCACATACAGTACATCCCACATACAGTACATCCCTATGTGACAGAGATCCAAACAGTACATCCCACATACAGTACATCCCTATGTGACAGAGATCCATACAGTACATCCCACATACAGTACATCCCTATGTGACAGAGATCCATACAGTATATCCCCCATACAGTACATCCCTATGTGACAGAGATCCATACAGTAGATCCCCCATACAGTACATCCCTCTGTGACAGAGATCCAGCCATACATCCCACATACAGTACATCCCACATGCAGTACATCCATATGTGACAGAGATCCAGCCATACATCCCTATGTGACAGAGATCCAGCCATACATCCCACATACAGTACATCCCTCTGTGACAGAGATCCAGCCATACATCCCACATACAGTACATCCCTACGTGACAGAGATCCAGCCATACATCCCACATACAGTACATCCCACATACAGTACATACCTCATACAGTACATCCCCCATACAGTACATCCCCCACACAGTACATCCCCCATACAGTACATCCCCCATACAGTACATCCCCCATACAGTACATCCCCCATACAGTACATCCAGTACATACAGTACATCCCACATACAGTACATCCCACATACAGTACATCCCTATGTGACAGAGATCCATACAGTACATCCCCCATACAGTACATCCCTATGTGACAGAGATCCATACAGTACATCCCACATACAGTACATCCCTATGTGACAGAGATCCATACAGTACATCCCCCATACAGTACATCCCTATGTGACAGAGATCCATACAGTACATCCCACATACAGTACATCCCTATGTGACAGAGATCCATACAGTACATCCCCAGTACATCCCACATACAGTACATCCCTATGTGACAGAGATCCATACAATACATCCCACATACAGTACATCCCTATGTGACAGAGATCCATACAGTACATCCCACATACAGTACATCCCTATGTGACAGAGATCCATACAGTACATCCCTATGTGACAGAGATCCATACAGTACATCCCCATACAGTACATCCCTATGTGACAGAGATCCATACAGTACATCCCCCATACAGTACATCCCTATGTGACAGAGATCCATACAGTACATCCCTATGTGACAGAGATCCATACAGTACATCCCTATGTGACAGAGATCCATACAGTACATCCCTATGTGACAGAGATCCATACAGTACATCCCTATGTGACAGAGATCCATACAGTACATCCCTATGTGACAGAGATCCATACATACATCCCTATGTGACAGAGATCCATACAGTACATCCCCATACAGTACATCCCTATGTGACAGAGATCCATACAGTACATCCCACATACAGTACATCCCTCTGTGACAGAGATCCAGCCATACATCCCACATACAGTACATCCCATACAGTACATCCATATGTGACAGAGATCCAGCCATACATCCCACATACAGTACATCCCTCTGTGACAGAGATCCAGCCATACATCCCACATACAGTACATCCCACATACAGTTCCACATACCACATACAGTACATCCCCATACAGTACATCCCCCATACAGTACATCCCCCATACAGTACATACCCCATACAGTACATCCCCATACACAGTAGTACATCCCACATACAGTACATCCCACATACAGTACATCCAACATACAGTACATCCAACATACAGTACATCCCACATACAGTACATCCCTAATACAGTACATCCCACATACAGTACATCCCACATACAGTACATCCCACATACAGTACATCCCACATACAGTACATCCCTATGTGACAGAGATCCAAACAGTACATCCCACATACAGTACATCCCTATGTGACAGAGATCCATACAGTACATCCCACATACAGTACATCCCTATGTGACAGAGATCCATACAGTATATCCCCCATACAGTACATCCCTATGTGACAGAGATCCATACAGTAGATCCCCCATACAGTACATCCCTCTGTGACAGAGATCCAGCCATACATCCCACATACAGTACATCCCACATGCAGTACATCCATATGTGACAGAGATCCAGCCATACATCCCTATGTGACAGAGATCCAGCCATACATCCCACATACAGTACATCCCTCTGTGACAGAGATCCAGCCATACATCCCACATACAGTACATCCCTACGTGACAGAGATCCAGCCATACATCCCACATACAGTACATCCCACATACAGTACATCCCCCATACAGTACATCCCCCATACAGTACATCCCCCACACAGTACATCCCCCATACAGTACATCCCCCATACAGTACATCCCCATACAGTACATCCCCCATACAGTACATCCCCCATACAGTACATCCCACATACAGTACATCCCACATACAGTACATCCCACATACAGTACATCCCTATGTGACAGAGATCCATACAGTACATCCCACATACAGTACATCCCTATGTGACAGAGATCCATACAGTACATCCCACATACAGTACATCCCTATGTGACAGAGATCCATACAGTACATCCCCCATACAGTACATCCCTATGTGACAGAGATCCATACAGTACATCCCACATACAGTACATCCCTATGTGACAGAGATCCATACAGTACATCCCACATACAGTACATCCCTATGTGACAGAGATCCATACAGTACATCCCACATACAGTACATCCCTATGTGACAGAGATCCATACAGTACATCCCTATGTGACAGAGATCCATACAGTACATCCCCCATACAGTACATCCCTATGTGACAGAGATCCATACAGTACATCCCCCATACAGTACATCCCTATGTGACAGAGATCCATACAGTACATCCCCATACAGTACATCCCTATGTGACAGAGATCCATACAGTACATCCCCCATACAGTACATCCCTATGTGACAGAGACCCATACAGTACATCCCTATGTGACAGAGATCCATACAGTACATCCCATACAGTACATCCCTATGTGACAGAGATCCATACAGTACATCCCCCATACAGTACATCCCTATGTGACAGAGATCCATACAGTACATCCCCCATACAGTACATCCTCATACAGTACATCCCCCATACAGTACATCCCATACAGTACATCCCATACAGTACATCCCCCATACAGTACATCCCAGTACATGTACATACAGTACATCCCACATACAGTACATCCCCATACAGTACATCCCACATACAGTACATCCCTATGTGACAGAGATCCAAACAGTACATCCCACATACAGTACATCCCTATGTGACAGAGATCCATACAGTACATCCCTATACAGTACATCCATACAGTACATGTGACAGAGATCCATACAGTACATCCCCCATACAGTACATCCCTATGTGACAGAGATCCATACAGTACATCCCCATACAGTACATCCCTATGTGACAGAGATCCATACAGTACATCCATACAGTACATCCCTATGTGACAGAGATCCATACAATACATCCCCATACAGTACATCCCTATGTGACAGAGATCCATACAGTACATCCCACATACAGTACATCCCTATGTGACAGAGATCCATACAGTACATCCCTATGTGACAGAGATCCTATGTGACAGAGATCCATACAGTACATCCCTATGTGACAGAGACATACAGTAGATCCCCATACAGTACATCCCCCATACAGTACATCCCTATGTGACAGAGATCCATACATTACATCCCCATACAGTACATCCCTATGTGACAGAGATCCATACAGTACATCCCCCATACAGTACATCCCTATGTGACAGAGATCCATACAGTACATCCCCCATACAGTACATCCCTATGTGACAGAGATCCATACAGTACATCCCCCATACAGTACATCCCTATGTGACAGAGATCCATACAGTACATCCCCATACAGTACATCCCTATGTGACAGAGATCCATACAGTACATCCCCCATACAGTACATCCCTATGTGACAGTACATCCCACATACAGTACATCCCTATGTGACAGAGATCCATACAGTACATCCCTATGTGACAGAGATCCATACAGTACATCCCTATGTGACAGAGATCCATACAGTACATCCCCCATACAGTACATCCCTATGTGACAGAGATCCATACAGTACATCCCACATACAGTACATCCCTCTGTGACAGAGATCCATACATCCCACATACAGTACATCCCACATACAGTACATCCATATGTGACAGAGATCCAGCCATACATCCCACATACAGTACATCCCTACGTGACAGAGATCCAGCCATACATCCCACATACAGTACATCCCACATACAGTTCATACCCATACAGTACATCCCCATACAGTACATCCCCCATACAGTACATCCCCCATACAGTACATCCCTACATGACAGTAGATCCATACAGTACATCCCACATACAGTACATCCAACATACAGTACATCCTAATACAGTACATCCCACATACAGTACATCCCACATACAGTACATCCCACATACAGTACATCCCCATACAGTACATCCCTATGTGACAGAGATCCAAACAGTACATCCCCATACAGTACATCCCTATGTGACAGAGATCCATACAGTACATCCCCCATACAGTACATCCCAGTACATGTGACAGAGATCCATACATTACATCCCCCATACAGTACATCCCTATGTGACAGAGATCCATACAGTACATCCCCCATACAGTACATCCCTATGTGACAGAGATCCATACAGTACATCCCCCATACAGTACATCCCTATGTGACAGAGATCCATACAGTACATCCCCCATACAGTACATCCCTATGTGACAGAGATCCATACAGTAGATCCCCATCAGTACATCCCTATGTGACAGAGATCCATACAGTACATCCCTATGTGACAGACATCCCATGACAGTACATCCCTATGTGACAGTACATCCCCATACAGTACATCCCTATGTGACAGAGATCCATACAGTACATCCCTATGTGACAGAGATCCATACAGTACATCCCTATGTGACAGAGATCCATACAGTACATCCCTATGTGACAGAGATCCATACAGTACATCCCTATGTGACAGAGATCCATACAGTACATCCCACATACAGTCCATCCCTCTGTGACAGAGATCCAGCCATACATCCCACATACAGTACATCCCACATACAGTACATCCATATGTGACAGAGATCCAGCCATACATCCCACATACAGTACATCCCTACGTGACAGAGATCCAGCCATACATCCCACATACAGTACATCCCACATACAGTTCATACCACATACAGTACATCCCCCATACAGTACATCCCCCATACAGTATATACCCCATACAGTACATCCCCCATACAGTACATCCCACATACAGTACATCCCTACATACAGTACATCCCTAATACAGTACATCCCACATACAGTACATCCCACATACAGTACATCCCACATACAGTACATCCCACATACAGTACATCCCACATACAGTACATCCCTATGTGACAGAGATCCAAACAGTACATCCCACATACAGTACATCCCTATGTGACAGAGATCCATACAGTAGATCCCCCATACAGTACATCCCTCTGTGACAGAGATCCAGATCCATACAGTACATCCCACATGCAGTACATCCATATGTGACAGAGATCCAGCCATACATCCCTATGTGACAGAGATCCAGCCATACATCCCACATACAGTACATCCCTCTGTGACAGAGATCCAGCCATACATCCCACATACAGTACATCCCTACGTGACAGAGATCCAGCCATACATCCCACATACAGTACATCCCACATACAGTACATACCACATACAGTACATCCCCCATACAGTACATCCCCCATACAGTACATCCCCCATACAGTACATACCTAATACAGTACATCCCCCATACAGTACATCCCACATACAGTACATCCCTAATACAGTACATCCCACATACAGTACATCCCACATACAGTACATCCCACATACAGTACATCCCACATACAGTACATCCCTATGTGACAGAGATCCAAACAGTACATCCCACATACAGTACATCCCTATGTGACAGAGATCCATACAGTACATCCCACATACAGTACATCCCTATGTGACAGAGATCCATACAGTACATCCCACATACAGTACATCCCTATGTGACAGAGATCCATACAGTACATCCCCCATACAGTACATCCCTACGTGACAGAGATCCATACAGTACATCCCACATACAGTACATCCCTATGTGACAGAGATCCATACAGTACATCCCACATACAGTACATCCCTATGTGACAGAGATCCATACAGTACATCCCACATACACTACATCCCTATGTGACAGAGATCCATACAGTACATCCCTATGTGACAGAGATCCCATACAGTACATCCCACATACAGTACATCCCTATGTGACAGAGATCCATACAGTACATCCCACATACAGTACATCCCTATGTGACAGAGATCCATACATTACATCCCCCATACAGTACATCCCTATGTGACAGAGATCCATACAGTAGATCCCCCATACAGTACATCCCTATGTGACAGAGATCCATACAGTACATCCCCCATACAGTACATCCCTATGTGACAGAGATCCATACATTACATCCCCCATACAGTACATCCCTATGTGACAGAGACCCATACAGTACATCCCTATGTGACAGAGATCCATACAGTAGATCCCCCATACAGTACATCCCTATGTGACAGAGATCCATACAGTACATCCCCCATACAGTACATCCCTATGTGACAGAGATCCATACATTACATCCCCCATACAGTACATCCCTCATACAGTACATCCCCCATACAGTACATCCCATATACAGTACATCCCACATACAGTACATCCCTATGTGACAGAGATCCATACAGTACATCCCACATACAGTACATCCCTATGTGACAGAGATCCATACAGTACATCCCACATACAGTACATCCCTATGTGACAGAGATCCATACAGTAGATCCCCCATACAGTACATCCCTCTGTGACAGAGATCCAGCCATACATCCCACATACAGTACATCCCACATACAGTACATCCATATGTGACAGAGATCCAGCCATACATCCCTATGTGACAGAGATCCAGCCATACATCCCACATACAGTACATCCCTCTGTGACAGAGATCCAGCCATACATCCCACATACAGTACATCCCTACGTGACAGAGATCCAGCCATACATCCCACATACAGTACATCCCACATACAGTACATCCCACATACAGTACATCCCCCATACAGTACATCCCCCATACAGTACATCCCCCATACAGTACATCCCCATACAGTACATCCCCATACAGTACATCCCCCATATAGTACATGACAGTACATCCCTAATACAGTACATCCCACATACAGTACATCCACATACAGTACATCCCACATACAGAGATCCCCATACAGTACATCCCTATGTGACAGAGATCCATACAGTACATCCCTATGTGACAGAGATCCATACAGTACATCCCTATGTGACAGAGATCCATACAGTACATCCCACATACAGTACATCCCTAATACAGTACATCCCCCATACAGTACATCCCTATGTGACAGAGATCCATACAGTACATCCCACATACAGTACATCCCACATACAGTACATCCCTATGTGACAGAGATCCATACAGTACATCCCACATACAGTACATCCCTATGTGACAGAGATCCATACAGTACATCCCACATACAGTACATCCCTATGTGACAGAGATCCATACAGTACATCCCACATACAGTACATCCCTATGTGACAGAGATCCATACAGTACATCCCACATACAGTACATCCCTATGTGACAGAGATCCATACAGTACATCCCTATGTGACAGAGATCCCATACAGTACATCCCATATACAGTACATCCCTATGTGACAGAGATCCATACAGTAGATCCCCCATACAGTACATCCCCCATACAGTACATCCCTATGTGACAGAGATCCATACATTACATCCCCCATACAGTACATCCCTATGTGACAGAGATCCATACAGTACATCCCCCATACAGTACATCCCTATGTGACAGAGATCCATACAGTAGATCCCCCATACAGTACATCCCTATGTGACAGAGATCCATACAGTACATCCCCCATACAGTACATCCCTATGTGACAGAGATCCCTACAGTACATCCCACATACAGTACATCCCTATGTGACAGAGATCCATACAGTACATCCCTATGTGACAGAGATCCATACAGTACATCCCTATGTGACAGAGATCCATACAGTACATCCCCCATACAGTACATCCCTATGTGACAGAGATCCATACAGTACATCCCACATACAGTACATCCCTCTGTGACAGAGATCCAGCCATACATCCCACATACAGTACATCCCACATACAGAACATCCATATGTGACAGAGATCCAGCCATACATCCCACATACAGTACATCCCTACGTGACAGAGATCCAGCAATACATCCCACATACAGTACATCCCACATACAGTTCATACCACATACAGTACATCCCCCATACAGTACATCCCCCATACAGTATATACCCCATACAGTACATCCCATACAGTACATCCCCATACAGTACATCCCTATGTGACAGATCCATACAGTACATCCAACATACAGTACATCCCTAATACAGTACATCCCACATACAGTACATCCCACACACAGTACATCCCACATACAGTACATCCCACATACAGTACATCCCTATGTGACAGAGATCCAAACAGTACATCCCACATACAGTACATCCCTATGTGACAGAGATCCATACAGTACATCCCTATGTGACAGAGATCCATACAGTACATCCCTATGTGACAGAGATCCATACAGTACATCCCTATGTGACAGAGATCCATACAGTACATCCCTATGTGACAGAGATCCATACAGTACATCCCTATGTGACAGAGATTCATACAGTACATCCCTATGTGACAGAGATCCATACAGTACATCCCTATGTGACAGAGATCCATACAGTACATCCCTATGTGACAGAGATCCATACAGTACATCCCTATGTGACAGAGATCCATACAGTACATCCCCCATACAGTACATCCCTATGTGACAGAGATCCATACAGTACATCCCACATACAGTACATCCCTCTGTGACAGAGATCCAGCCATACATCCCACATACAGTACATCCCACATACAGTACATCCATATGTGACAGAGATCCAGCCATACATCCCACATACAGTACATCCCTACGTGACAGAGATCCAGCCATACATCCCACATACAGTACATCCCACATACAGTTCATACCACATACAGTACATCCCACATACAGTATATCCCCCATACAGTACATCCCACATACAGTATATCCCACATACAGTACATCCAACATACAGTACATCCCACATACAGTACATCCCTAATACAGTACATCCCTAATACAGTACATCCCACATACAGTACATCCCACATACAGTACATCCTTATGTGACAGAGATCCATACAGTACATCCCACATACAGTACATCCCTATGTGACAGAGATCCATACAGTACATCCCACATACAGTACATCCCTATGTGACAGAGATCCATACAGTACATCCCCCATACAGTACATCCCTATGTGACAGAGATCCATACAGTACATCCCCCATACAGTAGATCCCTATGTGACAGAGATCCATACAGTACATCCCCCATACAGTAGATCCCTATGTGACAGAGATCCATACAGTACATCCCCCATACAGTACATCCCTATGTGACAGAGATCCATACAGTACATCCCTGTGACAGAGATCCATACAGTACATCCCTATGTGACAGAGATCCATACAGTACATCCCTATGTGACAGAGATCCATACAGTACATCCCTATGTGACAGAGATCCATACAGTACATCCCTATGTGACAGAGATTCATACAGTACATCCCTATGTGACAGATATCCATACAGTACATCCCTATGTGACAGAGATCCATACAGTACATCCCTATGTGACAGAGATCCATACAGTACATCCCTATGTGACAGAGATCCATACAGTACATCCCCCATACAGTACATCCCTATGTGACAGAGATCCATACAGTACATCCCACATACAGTACACCCCACATACAGTACATCCCTAATACAGTACATCCCCCATACAGTACATCCCACATACAGTACATCCCACATACAGTACATCCCACATACAGTACATCCTTATGTGACAGAGATCCATACAGTACATCCCACATACAGTACATCCCTATGTGACAGAGATCCCTACAGTACATCCCACATACAGTACATCCCTATGTGACAGAGATCCATACAGTACATCCCTATGTGACAGAGATCCATACAGTACATCCCCATACAGTACATCCCTATGTGACAGAGATCCCTACAGTACATCCCACATACAGTACATCCCTATGTGACAGAGATCCATACAGTACATCCCTATGTGACAGAGATTCATACAGTACATCCCTATGTGACAGAGATCCATACAGTACATCCCTATGTGACAGAGATCCATACAGTACATCCCTATGTGACAGAGATCCATACAGTACATCCCTATGTGACAGAGATCCATACAGTACATCCCTATGTGACAGAGATCCATACAGTACATCCCTATGTGACAGAGATCCATACAGTACATCCCCCATACAGTACATCCCTATGTGACAGAGATCCATACAGTACATCCCCCATACAGTACATCCCTATGTGACAGAGATCCATACAGTACATCCCTATGTGACAGAGATCCATACAGTACATCCCTATGTGACAGAGATCCATACAGTACATCCCTATGTGACAGAGATCCATACAGTACATCCCCATACAGTACATCCCTATGTGACAGAGATCCCTACAGTACATCCCACATACAGTACATCCCTATGTGACAGAGATCCATACAGTACATCCCTATGTGACAGAGATCCATACAGTACATCCCTATGTGACAGAGATCCATACAGTACATCCCTATGTGACAGAGATCCATACAGTACATCCCCCATACAGTACATCCCTATGTGACAGAGATCCATACAGTACATCCCACATACAGTACACCCCACATACAGTACATCCCTAATACAGTACATCCCCCATACAGTACATCCCACATACAGTACATCCCACATACAGTACATCCTTATGTGACAGAGATCCATACAGTACATCCCACATACAGTACATCCCTATGTGACAGAGATCCATACAGTACATCCCACATACAGTACATCCCACATACAGTACATCCCTATGTGACAGAGATCCATACAGTACATCCCTATGTGACAGAGATCCAGACAGTACATCCCCCATACAGTACATCCCTATGTGACAGAGATCCATACAGTACATCCCACATACAGTACATCCCACATACAGTACATCCCACATACAGTACATCCCCATGTGACAGAGATCCATACAGTACATCCCACATACAGTACATCCCTATGTGACAGAGATCCATACAGTACATCCCTATGTGACAGAGATCCATACAGTACATCCCGCATGCCAGCAGTATCATATGATAAATAGAATATAGATAATTATCAAAGTTTAGCTCATTCAATCAAATATTATTTTTTCTTTTTTTTACGGGTTAGAAACAGATTATGGAATTACATCTGATGAATTAAAATGCGTGATTAATTAATCTGCATGGGATTCAAGGCTTCAGTTTAGTGCCACGTTCCTAAAATGAGTTAGATTGAAGAGATTATCATGTTTATGGGGTGATTTCATTTACGTTCCCTCATTGCCCAGACATAGAAACATACATGGGGAAGATCAGGTAGACAGACGATTCTCTGTGGTTCTGTCAAGGAGTCTTTTCACACCAGTTCAATAGAGCATGATTGTGTTGAACTCTAAAAGGGCATTTAAAATGGCTTTCAGCTCTCCTGTGGTGAAGCCTTGTTGAATATTTCTAAGTGATGCTCTCTCTCTCTCTCTCTCTCTCTCTCTCTCTCTCTCTCTCTCTCTGAGATGGAGGAATTAAATCAGCCTTGCTCACTGACCCCAGTAATCCATTCTGTTCTTTAATAAGGCCTGCACGCCACAAAGCAGTCATTTTCTAGGCCCTCTGCAAAATGTACCTGAAAAAGAAAGAAACAGTTTGCCAACCATGCTCTCTCAGGCTTTCCCTAAAGGAGTAGCATTAAAGGTCCGATGCAGAGGTTTTTATCTCAATATCAAATCATTTCTGGGAAACAATTAAGTACTTTACTGCTATTGTTTTTAAATTAAAAACTTCTCAACAAATAGCAATTTCCCAAGCAAAAATGTTGCTAGGAATTTATGGGAGTGGTCTGAGTGGAGAGGGCAAAAATGAAAACTAACTGATATTGGCAGAGATGTTTGGAACTCTCCTTCTTATGATGTTTATGGGGTGATTTCATTACGTTCCCTCATTGCCCAGACATAGAAACATACATGGGGAAGATCTTGATTGCGCCGGAAGAGATGGCTGCCGTTTCATGGGCTCCTAACCAATTCTGATATTGTGTTTTTTTTTTTGCGTTATTTTAACTTATTTTGTACATAATGTTTCTGCCACCATCTCTTATGACCGAAAAGAGCTTCTGGATATCAGGACAGCGATTACTCACCTTGAACTGGACAAAGATTCTTTCTTTATCGAGTCGAACGCAAAGGATTTACTTCAGACACTGGACAAGGCCCAAATCCCCATCATTCACATGAAGAACAGACGGAGATATCAGGGACGTAGGTCGGGGGGCCTTATAAGGATCCAACGGTGAGTGAGTAATCCCCCTCTACCATCAGTCCTATTAGCCAATGTGCAATCATTGGATAACAAAATGGAGACTGTCCTACCAACAGGACATTATAAAACTATTATATCTTATGTTTCACAGAGTCGTGGCTGGACGACAACATGGATAACATATTAGCAGGATGGGTGAGCAAAACAGCACCCCTCTGTCCCTGTATGTGTACACCATGTATCTAACGCTGTCTGGACAATGGTATGTTATACTTTTTCTGGGCAGACAGCATCAGATACATGGGCTACATATAGTGAGACAGAGTGACTCTCTTTCTCCCGCTAGTTTCTGCAGCGAGGAATAAGCCCAATGCGTTTCTATGGGCACAATACGCAGACCTAAACTTGTTGTAAAGGCATTATATACAGATCTCTGGTTTCAGCCACTTGAACATTAGAAAGGAAAGTTGGCGGGTACACCACTGTTCGGATGCTGGAATCGGTAAGATAGAACAGCTGCCTCCGGTAAGACAACAATGGAGGTCTGTGTCTATTGGCCAGTAACAGCTGGTGCATGAAATCTAATATTAAGGAAGTTTAAAAGGTTTTGCTCACCTGAGGTAGAGTATCTCATGATAAGCTGTAGACCACGCTATCTACCAATCTATGTTTTTCATAGTGTCACGTTCTGACCTTAGTTCCTTTGTGTTGTCTTTGTTTTAGTATGGTCAGGGCGTGAGTTGGGTGGGAAGTCTATGTTTGTTTATCTATGTTGGTTTTTGAGTTTGGCCTGGTATGGTTCTCAAGCAGAGGCAGGTGTCGTTAGTTGTCTTTGATTGAGAATCATACTTAGGTAGAAGTGTTTCGGTTGTTTCTTTGTTGTTTTGTTATTCAGTGTTCAGTTTTGATTATTATTAAAAATCATGAACACTTACCACTCTGCACATTGGTCCGACCTCTCTTACTCTTCATCAGAGGAGGACGAATGCCGTTACAGAACCACCCACCAAAGGATCAAGCAGCATGGTAACGGGCAGCAGCAGCAGCAGCAAGGAGATCTGGACTATATTACAATATGGGACAAAATAGAGAGGTGGTCGGTCGACCCAGGGAGGAGCCCGCCTGGGATTCTCTGGAACAATGTGAGGAGGGATACCGGCGAATGGAGTTGGCACGGTGATCAAGGAGGCCCGAGAGGCAGCCCCAAAAATGTATTGGGGGGCACATGGGGAGTGTGGCGAAGTCAGGTAGGAGACCTGCTCCAACTCCCCGTGCTTACCGTGGAGAGAGAGGGACTGGGCAGGCACCGTGTTATGCCGTGAGGCATGCGGTACATTGCAGCGCCTCGTATCGGCCGGGATAGGTTGGGCATCGAGCCAGGTGCCATGAAGCCGGCTCAGCGCATCTGGTCTCATGTGCGTCTCCTTGGGCCGGGGTACATGGCACCAGCCTTACGCATGGTGTCCCCGGTTCGCCAGCACAGCCCAGTGAGGGCTATTCCACCTCGCCGCACTGGCAGGGCGACCGGGAGCATTCAACCAGGTAAGGTTGGGCAGGCTCGGTGCTCGAGACCTCCTGTGCGCCTTCACGGTCCGGTCTATCCGGTGCCACCTCAATGCACCAGCCCTCCGGTGGCAGCCCCCTGCACCAGGCTGTCTCTCCGTCTCCTTCCTACAGGTGTTCCCGCCTGTCCAGCGCTGCCAGAGCCTTCCTCCTCTCCAGCGCTGCCAGAGTCTCCGTCTATCCTGAGCTGCCAGAGTCGCCCGTCTGTCCTGAGCTGCTAAAGTCTCCCGTCTGTCCTGAGCTGCCAGAGTCTCCCGTCTGTTCTGAGCTGCCAGAGTCTCCCATCTCTCCTGAGCTGCCAGAGTCTCCCGTCTGTCCTGAGATGCCAGAGTCTCCCGTCTGTCCTGAGCTGCCAGAGCCGCCCGCCAGTCCTGAGCTGCCAGAGCCGCCCGCCAGTCCTGAGCTGCCAGAGCCGCCCGTCTGTCCTGAGCTGCCAGAGTCTCCTGTCTGTCCTGAGCTGCCAGTCTCCTGTCTGTCCTGAGCTGCCAGAGTCTCCCGTCTGTCCTGAGCTGCCAGAGCCGCCCGCCAGTCCTGAGCTGCCAGAGTCTCCTGTCTGTCCTGAGCTGCCAGTCTCCTGTCTGTCCTGAGCTGCCAGAGCCGCCCGCCAGTCCTGAGCTGCCAGAGCCGCCCGTCAGTCCTGAGCTGCCAGAGCCGCCCGTCAGTCCTGAGCTGCCAGAGCCGCCCGCCAGTCCTGAGCTGCCAGAGCCGCCCGCCAGTCCTGAGCTGCCAGAGCCGCTCGCCAGTCCTGAGCTGCCAGAGCCGCCCGCCAGTCCTGAGCTGCCAGAGCCGCCGGTCAGCCAGGAGCTGCCAGAGCCGCCACCGGAATCTCCCGTCCATTGGGGACCCGTGGCTAGGGTCCCCAGTCCGAGGTCAGCGGTGAGGGTCACCGCTCTTTTAAGAGGCCACGGAGGCAAATAAAGAGGCGGAAAAAAACTATGGTGAAGTGGGGTCCACGTCCCGCGCCAGAGCCGCCACCGCGGACAGACGCCCACCCAGACCCTCCCCTATAGGTTCAGGTTTTGCGTCCGGAGTCCACACCTTTGGTGGGGGGTACTGTCACGTTCTGACCTTAGTTCCTGTGTTTTGTCTTTGTTTTAGTATGGTCAGGGCGTGAGTTTGGTGGGCAGTCTATGTTTGTTTTTCTATGTTGGTTTTTGAGTTTGGCCTGGTATGGTTCTCAATCAGAGGCAGGTGTCGTTAATTATTAAAAATTATGAACACTTACCACCTGCACATTGGTCCGACCTCTCTTACTCTTCATCAGAGGAGGACGAATGCCGTTGCACATAGCTATTTACCACCAGAAACCGATGCTGGCACTAAGACAGCACTCAACCAGCTGTATAAGGCCATAAGCAAACAAGAAAATTCTCATCTAGAGGCAATGCTCCTAGTGGCCGGGGACTTTAAAGCAAGGAAACTTAAATCAATTTTACCTCATTTCTACCAGTATGTTAAATGTGTAATCATAGCAAAAAAAACTTTAGACCACCTTTACTCCACACACAGAGACGGGTACAAAGCTCTCCCTCACCCTTCATTTGGCAAATCTGACAAGAAAAAACTAAAGCAGGAAGTACCAGTGACTCGCTAAATAAGGAAGTGGTCAGATGACGCAGATGCTAAGCTACAGGACTGTAGGACAAGGACACATCTTGGCCATATTCTGTTATAATCTCCACCCGGCACAGCCAGAAGAGGACTGGCCACCCCACATAGCCTGGTTCCTCTCTAGGTTTCTTCCTAGGTTTTGGCCTTTCTAGGGAGTTTTTCCTAGCCACCGTGCTTCTACACCTGCATTGCTTGCTGTTTGGGGTTTTAGGCTGGGTTTCTGTACAGCACTTTGAGATATCAGCTGATGTACGAAGGGCTATATGAATACATTTGATTTGATTTGATTTGATTTATTTAGCACAGACTGGAATATGTTCCGGGATTCTTCTGATGGCATTAAGGAGTACAACAAATTGGCTTCATCAAGAAGTCCATTGATAACGTCATCCCCACAGAGATTGTACGTACCTACACCAACCAGAAGCCATGGATTAGTGCGAGTCTAATCCTGCTATACCCTCCGACAAACCATCAAACAGGCAAAGCATCAATATAGGACTACACCGGCTCCGATGCTCGTCGGATGTGGCAGGGCTTGCAAACTATTGCGGACTACAAAGGGAAGCAGAGCCGCGACCTGCCCAGTGACACAATCCTACCAGATGAGCTAAATATCTTCTATGCTCGCTTCGTGGCAAGCAACACTGAAGCACCAGCTAATCCAGACCACTGTGTGATCCATCTCTGGGTAGCCAATGTGAGTAAGACCTTTAAACAGGTCAACATTCACAAGGTCGCAGGGCCAGACAGATTACCAGGACGTGTACTCGGAGCATGCACTGACCAACTGGCAAGTGTCTTCACTGACATTTTCAACCTGTCCATGACCAAGTCTGTAATACCAACGTGTTTCAAGCAGACCACCATAGTCCCTCTGCCCAAGAACACTAAGGTAACCTGCCGACCTGTAGCACTCACGCTGTAGCCATGAAGTGCTTTGAAAGGCTGGTCATGGCTCACATCAACACCATCATCCCAGAAATGCTAGACACATTCCAATTTGCATACCGCCCAAACAGATCCACAGATGATGCAATCTCTATTGCAATCCACATTGCCCTTTCCCACCTGGACAAAAGGAACACCTATGTTAGAATGCTGTTCATTGACTACAGCTCAGCTTTCAAAACCATAGTGCACCTCAAAGCTCATCACGAAGCTAAGCATCCCGGGACTAAACTCCTCTCCCTGCAACTGGATCCTGGACTTCCTGATTGGCCATCCCCAGGTGGTAAGGGTAGGGAACAGCACATCTGCCATGCTGATCCTCAACACAGGGGCCCCTCAGGGTTGCGTGCTCAGTCCCCTCCTGCACTCCCTGCTCACCCATGACTGCATGGCCAAAAGCACGACTCCAACATCATTAAGTTTGCCGATGACACAACAGTGGTAGGCCTGATCACCGACAACAATGAGACAACCTATAGTGAGGAGGTCAAAGACCTGGCCGTGTGGTGCCAGGACAACAACCTCTCCCTCAACGTGATCAAGACAAAGGAGATGATTGTGGACTACAGGAAAAGGAGGACCGAGCACGCCCCCATTGTCGTCGACGGGGCTGTAGTGGAGTAGTACAGTAGTAGTAGAGGTTAAGAGCTTCAAGTTCCTTGGGGTCCACATCACCAACAAGCTATCACGGTCCAAACACACCAAGACAGTTGTGAAGAGGGCAGAGAAGAGAAGACTGAAAAGATTTGGCATGGGTCCTCGGATCCTCAAGAAGTTCTACAACTGCACCATCGACAGTATCCTGACTGGTTGCATCACTGCCTGGTATGGCAATTGCTTGACCTCCGACTGCAAGGCACTACAGAGGGTAGTGCGAACGGCCTAGTACATTACTGGGGCCAAGCTTCTTGCCATCCACGACCTCTATACCAGGCGGTGTCAGAGGAAAGCCCCAAAAATCGCCAGCCACCCTAGTCATAGACTGTTCTCTCTGCTACCACATGGCAAGCAGTACCAGTGCTCCAAGTCTAGGTCCAAAATACTTCTTAACAGCTTCTACCCCCCCAAGCCATAAGACTCCTGAACAGCTAGTCAAATGTCTACCCAGACTATTTGCATTGTCCCCCATCCCCCGATTCTGTGCTGCTGCTACTCTCTGTTTATTATCTATGCATAGTCATTGTAATAACTCTACCTACATGTACATATTACCTCAATTACCTCAACTAACCAGGGCCCCCGCACGTTGACTCTGTATCGGTAGCCCCTGTATATAGCCTCCACATTGACTCTGTATCGGTAGCCCCTGTATATAGCCTCCCCATTGACTCTGTATCGGTAGCCCCTGTATATAGCCTCCACGTTGACTCTGTATCGGTAGCCCCTGTATATAGCCTCCACGTTGACTCTGTATCGGTAGCCCCTGTATATAGCCTCCCCATTGACTCTGTATCGGTAGCCCCTGTATATAGCCTCCCCATTGACTCTGTATCGGTAGCCCCTGTATATAGCCTCCCCATTGACTCTGTATCGGTAGCCCCTGTATATAGCCTCCCCATTGACTCTGTATCGGTAGCCCCTGTATATAGCCTCCCATTGACTCTGTATCGGTAGCCCCTGTATATAGCCTCCCATTGACTCTGTATCGGTAGCCCCTGTATATAGCCTCCACATTGACTCTGTATCGGTACCCCTGTATATAGCCTCCCATTGACTCTGTACCAGTACCCCCTGTATATAGCCTCCCATTGACTCTGTATCGGTAGCCCCTGTATATAGCCTCCCCATTGACTCTGTACCGGTACCCCCTGTATATAGCCTCCCCATTGACTCTGTACCGGTACCCCCTGTATATAGCCTCCCCATTGACTCTGTACCGGTACCCCCTGTATATAGCCTCCACATTGACTCTGTACCAGTACCCCTGTATATAGCCTCCCCATTGACTCTGTATCGGTAGCCCCTGTATATAGCCTCCCCATTGACTCTGTATCGGTAGCCCCTGTATATAGCCTCCCCATTGACTCTGTACCAGTACCCCTGTATATAGCCTCCACATTGACTCTGTACCAGTACCCCTGTATATAGCCTCCCCATTGACTCTGTATCGGTAGCCCCTGTATATAGCCTCCCCATTGACTCTGTATCGGTAGCCCCTGTATATAGCCTCCCCATTGACTCTGTACCGGTAGCCCCTGTATATAGCCTCCCCATTGACTCTGTACCGGTAGCCCCTGTATATAGCCTCCCCATTGACTCTGTATCGGTAGCCCCTGTATATAGCCTCCCCATTGACTCTGTACCGGTAGCCCCTGTATATAGCCTCCCCATTGACTCTGTATCGGTAGCCCCTGTATATAGCCTCCCCATTGACTCTGTATCGGTAGCCCCTGTATATAGCCTCCCCATTGACTCTGTATCGGTAGCCCCTGTATATAGCCTCCCCATTGACTCTGTATCGGTAGCCCCTGTATATAGCCTCCCCATTGACTCTGTATCGGTAGCCCCTGTATATAGCCTCCCCATTGACTCTGTATCGGTAGCCCCTGTATATAGCCTCCCCATTGACTCTGTATCGGTAGCCCCTGTATATAGCCTCCCCATTGACTCTGTATCGGTAGCCCCTGTATATAGCCTCCCCATTGACTCTGTATCGGTAGCCCCTGTATATAGCCTCCCCATTGACTCTGTATCGGTAGCCCCTGTATATAGCCTCCCCATTGACTCTGTATCGGTAGCCCCTGTATATAGCCTCCCCATTGACTCTGTACCGGTACCCCCTGTATATAGCCTCCCCATTGACTCTGTACCGGTAGCCCCTGTATATAGCCTCCCCATTGACTCTGTATCGGTAGCCCCTGTATATAGCCTCCCCATTGACTCTGTATCGGTAGCCCCTGTATATAGCCTCCCCATTGACTCTGTACCGGTAGCCCCTGTATATAGCCTCCCCATTGACTCTGTATAGCCCCGGTAGCCCCTGTATATAGCCTCCCCATTGACTCTGTATCGGTAGCCCCTGTATATAGCCTCCCCATTGACTCTGTACCGGTAGCCCCTGTATATAGCCTCCCCATTGACTCTGTATCGGTAGCCCCTGTATATAGCCTCCCCATTGACTCTGTATCGGTAGCCCCTGTATATAGCCTCCCCATTGACTCTGTATCGGTAGCCCCTGTATATAGCCTCCCCATTGACTCTGTATCGGTAGCCCCTGTATATAGCCTCCCCATTGACTCTGTATCGGTAGCCCCTGTATATAGCCTCCACATTGACTCTGTACCGGTACCCCCTGTATATAGCCTCCCCATTGACTCTGTACCAGTACCCCCTGTATATAGCCTCCCCATTGACTCTGTACCGGTACCCCCTGTATATAGCCTCCCCATTGACTCTGTACCGGTAGCCCCTGTATATAGCCTCCCATTGACTCTGTACCGGTAGCCCCTGTATATAGCCTCCCCATTGACTCTGTACCGGTACCCCCTGTATATAGCCTCCACATTGACTCTGTACCAGTAGCCCCCTGTATATAGCCTCCCATTGACTCTGTATCGGTAGCCCCTGTATATAGCCTCCCCATTGACTCTGTATCGGTAGCCCCTGTATATAGCCTCCCATTGACTCTGTACCAGTACCCCTGTATATAGCCTCCACATTGACTCTGTACCAGTAGCCCCTGTATATAGCCTCCCATTGACTCTGTATCGGTAGCCCCTGTATATAGCCTCCACATTGACTCTGTATCGGTAGCCCCTGTATATAGCCTCCCATTGACTCTGTATCGGTAGCCCCTGTATATAGCCTCCCATTGACTCTGTATCGGTAGCCCCTGTATATAGCCTCCACATTGACTCTGTATCGGTAGCCCCTGTATATAGCCTCCCCATTGACTCTGTATCGGTAGCCCCTGTATATAGCCTCCCATTGACTCTGTATCGGTAGCCCCTGTATATAGCCTCCCCATTGACTCTGTATCGGTAGCCCCTGTATATAGCCTCCCCATTGACTCTGTATCGGTAGCCCCTGTATATAGCCTCCCCATTGACTCTGTATCGGTAGCCCCTGTATATAGCCTCCACATTGACTCTGTATCGGTAGCCCCTGTATATAGCCTCCCCATTGACTCTGTATCGGTAGCCCCTGTATATAGCCTCCCATTGACTCTGTATCGGTAGCCCCTGTATATAGCCTCCCCATTGACTCTGTATCGGTAGCCCCTGTATATAGCCTCCCCATTGACTCTGTATCGGTAGCCCCTGTATATAGCCTCCCCATTGACTCTGTACCAGTACCCCCTGTATATAGCCTCCACATTGACTCTGTATCGGTAGCCCCTGTATATAGCCTCCCCATTGACTCTGTATCGGTAGCCCCTGTATATAGCCTCCACATTGACTCTGTATCGGTAGCCCCTGTATATAGCCTCCACATTGACTCTGTATCGGTAGCCCCTGTATATAGCCTCCCCATTGACTCTGTATCGGTAGCCCCTGTATATAGCCTCCACATTGACTCTGTATCGGTAGCCCCTGTATATAGCCTCCACATTGACTCTGTATCGGTAGCCCCTGTATATAGCCTCCACATTGACTCTGTATCGGTAGCCCCTGTATATAGCCTCCACATTGACTCTGTATCGGTAGCCCCTGTATATAGCCTCCCCATTGACTCTGTACCGGTACCCCCTGTATATAGCCTCCCCATTGACTCTGTACCGGTAGCCCCTGTATATAGCCTCCCCATTGACTCTGTATCGGTAGCCCCTGTATATAGCCTCCACGTTGACTCTGTACCGGTACCCCCTGTATATAGCCTCCCCATTGACTCTGTATCGGTAGCCCCTGTATATAGCCTCCCCGTTGACTCTGTATCGGTAGCCCCTGTATATAGCCTCCCCATTGACTCTGTATCGGTAGCCCCTGTATATAGCCTCCCCATTGACTCTGTATCGGTAGCCCCTGTATATAGCCTCCCCATTGACTCTGTATCGGTAGCCCCTGTATATAGCCTCCCCATTGACTCTGTATCGGTAGCCCCTGTATATAGCCTCCCCATTGACTCTGTATCGGTAGCCCCTGTATATAGCCTCCCCATTGACTCTGTATCGGTAGCCCCTGTATATAGCCTCCCCATTGACTCTGTATCGGTAGCCCCTGTATATAGCCTCCCCATTGACTCTGTATCGGTAGCCCCTGTATATAGCCTCCCCATTGACTCTGTATCGGTAGCCCCTGTATATAGCCTCCCCATTGACTCTGTATCGGTAGCCCCTGTATATAGCCTCCCCATTGACTCTGTATCGGTAGCCCCTGTATATAGCCTCCCATTGACTCTGTATCGGTAGCCCCTGTATATAGCCTCCCCATTGACTCTGTATCGGTAGCCCCTGTATATAGCCTCCACATTGACTCTGTATCGGTAGCCCCTGTATATAGCCTCCCATTGACTCTGTATCGGTAGCCCCTGTATATAGCCTCCACATTGACTCTGTATCGGTAGCCCCTGTATATAGCCTCCCCATTGACTCTGTATCGGTAGCCCCTGTATATAGCCTCCCATTGACTCTGTATCGGTAGCCCCTGTATATAGCCTCCACATTGACTCTGTATCGGTAGCCCCTGTATATAGCCTCCCCATTGACTCTGTATCGGTAGCCCCTGTATATAGCCTCCACATTGACTCTGTATCGGTAGCCCCTGTATATAGCCTCCCCATTGACTCTGTATCGGTAGCCCCTGTATATAGCCTCCCCATTGACTCTGTATCGGTAGCCCCTGTATATAGCCTCCACATTGACTCTGTATCGGTAGCCCCTGTATATAGCCTCCCCATTGACTCTGTACCGGTAGCCCCTGTATAAAGCCTCCACATTGACTCTGTACCGATACCCCCTGTATAAAGCCTCCCCATTGACTCTGTACCGGTAGCCCCTGTATAAAGCCTCCACGTTGACTCTGTATCGGTAGCCCCTGTATATAGCCTCCCCATTGACTCTGTACCGGTAGCCCCTGTATAAAGCCTCCCCGTTGACTCTGTACCGGTAGCCCCTGTATATAGCCTCCACATTGACTCTGTATCGGTAGCCCCTGTATATAGCCTCCACATTGACTCTGTATCGGTAGCCCCTGTATAAGCCTTGCTGCTGTTATTTTACTGTTGTTGTTTAATTATTGGTTATTTTTATATATTTTTTCCTTACATTTTTTTTTACTTCAGTTTATTTTAGTAAATAACCATGCACAATGCCAAGCGTCGGCTGGAGTGGTGTAAAGCTGGCCGCCATTGGACTCTTGAGCTTGAAACGCGTTCTTTGGAGTGATGAATCACACTTCACCATCTGGCAGTCCGACGGACAAATCTGTGTTTGGCGGATGCCAGGAAAACTCTACCTGCCCCAGTGCATAGTACCAACTGTAATGTTTGGTGGATGAGGATTAATGGTCTGGGGCTGTTTTTTGTGGTTCGATCTAGACCCCTTCTTAACGCTACATCATACAGATCAATGCCATTGTAGACAATTCTGTGCTGCCAACTTTGTGGTAACAGTTTGGGGAAGGCCCTTTCCTGTTTCAGCATGATGGTGCCCCCGTACACAAAGCAAGGTCCATACAGAAATGGTTTGTCGAGATCGGTGTGGAAGAACTTGGCTGGCCTGCACAGAGCCTTGACCTCAACTACAGTGAACACCTTTGGGATGAATTGGAATGCCTACTGCGAGCCAAGCCTAATCGTCCAACAACAGTGCTCAACCTCATTAATGCTCTTGTGGCTGAACGGAAGCAAGTCCCCACAGCAAATGTTACAACATCTAGTGGAAAGCATTCCCAGAAGAATGGAGACTGTTATAGCGGCATATGGACCAACTCCATATTAATGCCCATGATTTTGGAATGAGATGATCGACAAGCAGGTGTCCACATCCTTTTGTCTATGTCGTGTTGTAGTATATATAAATCACAGGAAAAAAACATGTTTTTACTGCATAGGGCCTTTAACATGTCTCCATTTGCACCTTTGCTGACCTATCCAAGGCACAAAAGGTTAAACATTGACAGGGTTAAAATCCTATCTTGACTTTCTGGTTAGAGCACCTCCCAATTACTGCTAGCTAAGAGTTGTGAGACGAAAGGAGAGATAGGACAGGAGAGGGAATGAGAGGAGAGGGGGAGAGAAGAAAAAATACAACACATAACGGTCTATCTCAAAGTATAAGATAAGTTCTTATCTTAATCTAATGACTTCACAGACTTAATTGGTCAGAATAGAGGCCTCTTGCCCTGAGAAAGAAAAAACAGGTTTCTGGTTTCCCTGTGTTAATAGGGACATCTCTCAAGTGTTGGAGGGATGTGGCTAGCAGAGCAGAGCAGAGTGGAGAGGGAAGGATCGTTCTGGGAACATTCAGTGACAACACCACACCAACATTGGTTTCATTCTGTGGATGAGGTCTATGCTCCCAAGCGGCACTGTATTCCCTATATAGTGCACTACTGGGCCCTTGTCAAAGGTAATGCACTACAGGGCCCTGGTCAAAGGTAATGCACTACAGGGCCCTGGTCAAAGGTAATGCACTACTGGGCCCTGGTCAAAGGTAATGCACCACTGAGCCCTGGTCAAAGGTAATGCACTACATGGCCCTGGTCAAAGGTAATGCACTACCGAGCCCTTGTCAAAAGTAATGCACTACCTGGCCCTTGTCAAATGTAATGCACTACTGGGCCCTGGGCAAAGGTAATGCACTACTGGGCCGTGGTCAAAGGTAATGCACTACCTGGCCCGTGTCAAAGGCAATGCACTACTGGGCCCCGGTCAAAGGTAATGCACTACAGGGCCCTGGTCAAGGGTAATGTACTACTGGGCCCTGGTCAAAGGTAATGCACTACAGTGCCCTGGTCAACGGTAATGCACCACTGGGCCCTGGTCAAAGGTAATGCACTACACGACCCTGGTCAAAGGTAATGCACTACTGGGCCCTGGCAAAATGTAATGCACTACTGGGCCCTGGTCAAAGGTAATGCACTACTGGGCCCTGGTCAAAGGTAATGCACCACTGGGCCCTGGTCAAAGGTAATGTACTACCGGGCCCTGGTCAAAGGTAATGCACTACATGGCCCTGGCCAAAGGTAATGCACTACATGGCCCTGGTCAGAGGTAATGCACTACAGTAGATAGGAAATAGAGTGCACTACATTCTGGCCAAACGCAGACATGGCCCTGGTGGTGCACTACAGGATGTTCCATTCTTAAGAGCTCCTCATTAGCTCCTCATTAACAAGTTATCACCTTCAGAATAGTTTTTTGACTGTGGATCTGGCAACAATTCCGCTCCGCTCACATATACTTATAATCCCACTTCTCTGGTTGAATGAGTAAACACTGTTGGAAGGAGTCCAGAGAAATGCTCCGAGTAGAGTCACACTGTGGGGTGTAATGAGGGGAAAATCCACAACCTCACTGTGCAAATATTTGACACTAGTGTCTGAAAAAAATAGGTGAAGAAAAAAACATTATCGCCCAGTCGTGGACATTAGGTTATCTTTTACTTGAAGTGGTTCCCTAATGGGTACCTAAATGTCTTCGTTCTGTGATTAAGTGCACGAGTAGATAGGGTCCTATCCAACAGATGGAACAGCTGCTAGTCCCAGTCAGACACAGAGAGGTCATATAGGAAAGAGTAACACATATGAGAAACAGGCCTGCTCTCCCCTGAGCAGTGGTATACAATCCTTCAGATTGACACTATGTAACAATTTAAGAGATGACCAGACCTGCTCTCCCCTGAGCAGTGGTATACAATCCTTCAGATTGACACTATGTAACAATTTAAGAGATGACCAGACCTGCTCTCCCCTGAGCAGTGGTATACAATCCTTCAGAGTGACACTATGTAACAATTTAAGAGTTGACCAGACCTGCTCTCCCCTGAGCAGTGGTATACAATCCTTCAGAGTGACACTATGTAACAATTTAAGAGTTGACCAGACCTGCTCTCCCCTGAGCAGTGGTATACAATCCTTCAGAGTGACACTATGTAACAATTTAAGAGTTGACCAGACCTGCTCTCCCCTGAGCAGTGGTATACAATCCTTCAGATTGACACTATGTAACAATTTAAGAGATGACCAGACCTGCTCTCCCCTGAGCAGTGGTATACAATCCTTCAGATTGACACTATGTAACAATTTAAGAGATGACCAGACCTGCTCTCCCCTGAGCAGTGGTATACAATCCTTCAGAGTGACACTATGTAACAATTTAAGAGTTGACCAGACCTGCTCTCCCCTGAGCAGTGGTATACAATCCTTCAGAGTGACACTATGTAACAATTTAAGAGTTGACCAGACCTGCTCTCCCCTGAGCAGTGGTATACAATCCTTCAGAGTGACACTATGTAACAATTTAAGAGATGACCAGACCTGTCACGAATCCCACTTCCTGAGTCTGTGTTTGCCTGTGTTTCTGTCCTGGAGTGTGTTTCCGGTGTCCTGGAACGCACCCTGTCTGGTTGCCGGGCGAATTAGCTTGTTGGGAGATCGATGTTCACCCACACATGTATCCCATCAGTAATCTGCACACCTGTTCTGATCATCACCTCTCCCCTTCAAAAGCTCTGACCTGAGATCCATTCCCTGCCGGATCGTTAGCCATGAACAGTATGTTGTGCCATAGTATCAGCCTCAAGTTGGATAGAATTTGTTTTGTTGTTTTTAACGTATTGCTTGCCTTAAACTTACCTCCGTTTGTTCTGTCTTCAGTTACTCACCCGGATCATTTACCCCATTCCCGCCTGGTCGTCGGAGGATTCCGCTACCCCATTGGATCCACCTATTTACTCCCATCAACTCACCACCGCTGCCCGCTACGCCACCTGGATATATCTACCCATTCACATTCACTTGTAAATAAATACTCACCTTCTTCCTACTCTCCTTGTCCTGGTCTGCTTCTGGGTTCGATTTTTGAAAGAACGTGACAAGACCTGCTCTCCCCTGATCAGTGGTAGATACAATCCTTCAGAGTGACACTATGTAACAATTTAAAAGATTATCATAAAATTTAAGAGCTAGTTTGTTTTCGGTGGTATGCAGCATTGTTTTTGTCTGTTTTGTAGGCCTGTAGTTTATTCTACATGGTAGCTAAAAGCTAATTTTAAAGAGTCCCTGTCAGTAGAGGGACTATCCATTCCTTGACCCACTACCCTTTCATAATCTGCCCTGTAATTCTGACCATTAAATTCACATAAACGGGGATAAATCATTCGCTGCAATTTTCATCTAAATGTAAATAATAACATTGTAACTTAGACTCACAAATGTTGTATTGTCTGTGGAGTTTACTAATGGTAGGTAGGGCCTACACTGTTTTGTACTAGTTTCGCCTGGGCAGTGTACACACTATCTCTAATTTACAAGGCCATGAATTACAATTAAAGTGGCATTATAGGCCACAGTCTGTCTGAGTACAGCTGCATGAACAGCCAACCTATTATGGGTTCTATCCAAGGCCATCCGGTACCACGGCCAACCTCAGACAAGGATCTCCCCTGAAACAGAGCGAGGTGAAAAATGAGACTGTGTGTGTCTGAAATGGCACACTATTCCCTAAGTAGTGCACTATATAGGGAATAGGGTACAATTTGGGTCTAAAGTAGTGCACTATGTAGGGAATAGGGTGCCATGTGGGATGCAGGCTCTGTCTTTTTTTTCTCGACGACAGAGGAGGAGAATGTGAGTAAATACTCAATAGATTAATTTGAAGTGGTCACTGAATTGTGATTCCATTTTTAAATTAATGATAGAATGAATTGCTTTGTTAATGCATTCCTGGAGGGGTTTGAGCTGCCGGCTGCATTCAGCTTGTCAAACAGGATGCATGCCAGCAACTCTACATCTGTCCATGTCAGGCCTGTACTCATGTTGGGTATAATTTGTTCTCGCAAAGAAGAACATTGTGTTACAAGGAGATAATTTTTGTGTTCAAGAAAGACATCCTGACAGAAAACGATGGAGATTTCAGGAATAGTAAAAGTGGATTTAATGAGAGTGCTGCATGCCTTCAGTTTGTAAACACTTTTAAGATAATTTCTCTCCCTCCATACCCTGTATTCCATCTACATCCATCTATAAGGCCTAGATTCAATCAGATCAAGGGTTAAAGGGTAAGAAGTTTTTACACACCAATGCAACAACACAGTGTGGTCACAGTTAACCTTTTTGGGATAGGGGGCGGTATTTTCACGTCCGGATGAAAAGCGTGCCCAAAGTAAACTACCTGAAACTCAGGCCCAGAAGCTAGGATATGCATATAATTAGTAGATTTGGATAGAAAACACTCTAAAGTTTTATGTCTGTGAGTATAACAGAACTTATTTGGCAGGCAAAACCCAGAGGACAAACCATCCAGCATTTTTCTTTTGAGGTGACATTGTTTTCAAATAGTTTCTATGGGGATCTAGATTTCTAAGGCACTTGCTTGCAGTTCCTATCGCTTCCACTGGATGGCAACAGTCTTTAGAAATTGGTTGATGTTTTTCATTTGAGAAATGAAAAAGTAGGGATGTTCAGAACGAGGGTTGAGTCTAGTGTACTGTTGTGGTTGGGGCGCGCGACCTGAAAGCTCTCTCCACTTTGTTTTTATCGCTATTGAACGCAATTTATCCGGTCTTAAATTTGATCGATTATTTGCGCTAAGTTGTATTAGGAAAGTTGTTTGAAATGTTTGGATCAAGATTACAGGTAGCTTATTAGATATTTTGTAGTCATGTTGAGCGAGTTGGAACCAGTGTTTTTTTTTTATCAAACGCGCCAAATAAATGGACATTTTGGAGATATAACGACAGAATTAATCGAACAAAAGGACCATTTATGATGTTTATGGAACATATTGGAGTGGCAACAGAAGAAGATCTTCAAATGAATTATATCGTTATTTCTGAGTTTTGTGTCGCGCCTGGCGGGATGAAATATGATTGTCATGTGTTTGTTTGATGGGGTGCTATCCTGAGATAATAGCATGGTTTGCTTTCTCCGTAAAGCCTTTTTGAAATCTGACACAGTGGCTAGATTAAGAACAAATTCTTATTTACAATGACGGCCTACCCCGGCCAAACCCGGACAATGCTGGGCAAATTGCACTCCTCTCTATGGGACTCCCAATCACAGCCAGATGTGATTCAGCCTGGATCAAACCAGGGACTGTAGTGACGCCTCTTGCACTGAGACCAAATCTAATCAAATTTTATTGGTCACATACACATGGTTAGCAGATGTTAATGTGAGTGTAGCGAAATGCTTGTGCTTCTAGTAGTCTAACAATTTCACAACAACTACTTTATACACACAAGTGTAAAGGCATGAATATGAATACGTTTATATAAATATATGGATGAGCGATGGCCGAACGGCATAGGCAAGATGCAGTAGATGGTATAGAGTACAGTGTCATGACGTTGGCCTGGGAGAAGGTTTATGACAGTCATAAATAAACTCTTCCCCCCCTTTTTCCTCTCTGTACCCTACTGATGTGACATTTGAAAACCCTTTTGGTTAAGATAGAGATTCTGGGAACATCAGAAGGTGGGGGGAAATGAACTATATTCTGGTAATCTGACCAATTGAACATATGCGGTGGTACTTAATGAATATGATGTCAGTTCGGTTGTCATCTGAGACATTCTCATCGATGAAAGGATGACATAAATTCTACAGTGGAAAGTCTACACATCAGAGTTATCGGATTCAAATGGAATTGTTGTTCAATTTAAATGTTTGAATATAAAATTATTGGTGACAAGATTAAATGTAATTTTAGCTTCCAAATGAGAGATTTTGGGATTTCAAAATTTTAGGGCTCTGCTCAATCAGTGGCCCGCCCCTGTGAAGAGACATGGGTTATAAAACCTTTCAGGCACACCCTTCTCCCTCCACTATATATAGCCTTGACGAAGATGTAACCTCCTGTTCCAAGTATGTGAGGTCTGCAGCCTCTGCGTTAAAAGGACTAACATGTCAACTACAGAACTAAGCCAAACTCAGCGTGAGCTTTGGTTGCGAATGGTATGAACTTTTAACTCTTTTTCATAACAGAAGTGATACCTCCTAGCCGCTGAGTTAGCCACAGCAGCTGCAAATGCAGGCTAGGAAAGAACAGACAGAGTATCCCGTCTACCACACAACGACGTTACTACAACGTATCCAATTGACCACCAGAGACATTCTCCAAAGGACAACGGACTCAGTTTGGCAACACGGCCTTCCATCTACCACCAACCTACCGAAGCGCAGCTCAGAGTAAATATTTATTGCATTTTCCTTTTCCAAATGGGCGGTAATTTAGAATGCATAAGATACTGTATTTACGATAGCACAGCTTCTTCCTTTGTCCCTCAGTCTTCCCGCTCTTTCACTCAAACCCAGACCCTTTTCTTTTGTGTAACCAGCTGTCATATCTGTTCCTATTGCTAGGGACGTTTTCCTTTATGACGTAATTTGTAAACAAGTTATGATTAATTCTGTGTATATGTAATTCTGTGTGATTAGTTAGGTATTTAGTAAAAAAAAATAAACACAATTTTGCATTGCTGATTCAACTTGTTAGCCAGGGTTAGAGAAGATAACCAAGAATTTATAACTTTCAGATGAGACTGAATTAAGGTGACGATTAATTTTGACTGCTATTGATGTAAAATATTATTAGGTCTTTAAGTGTTTATTCGGAAGATAACAGCTCTATAAATATTATTTCATGGTGCCCCGACTCTCTAGTTAATTACATTTGCATGATTAGCTCAATCAGGTAATATTAATTACAGAGAAAGGAATTTATAGAAGAGCACGTCATATCACTTAATCCGGCATAGCCAAAAACACGACAACAGTATATACATATGAGATGAGTAATGTTGGGTATGTAAACATAAAGTGGCATTGTTTAAAGGGACTAGTAATACATTTATTACATCCCATTTTTAATTATTAAAGTAGCTAGAGATTTGAGTCAGTATGTTGGCAGCAGCCACTCAATGTTAGTGTTGGCTGTTTGACAATCTGATGGCCTTGAGATAGAAGCTGTTTTTCAGTCTCTCGGTCCCTGCTTTGATGCATCTGAATTGACCCCGCCTTCTGGATGATAGCGAGGTGAACAGGCAGTGGCTCGGGTGGTTGTTGTCCTTGATGATCTTTTTGGCCTTCCTGTGACAACGGGTGGTGTAGGTGTCATGGAGGGCAGGTAGTTTGCCCCCGGTGATGCATTGAGCAGACCACACTACCCTCTGGAGAGCTTTACGGTTGTGGGCGGAGCAGTTGCTGTATCAGGCGGTGATACAGCCCGACAGGATGCTCTCGATTGTGCATCTGTAAAAGTTTGCGAGTGTTTTCGGTGACAAGCAAAATTTCTTCAGCCTCCTGAGGTTGAAGAGGCGTTGCTGCGCCTTCTTCACCACGCCGTCTGTATGGGTGGACCATTTCAGTTTCTCCGTGATGTGTCTGCCAAGGAACATAAAACTTTCCACCTTCTCCACTACTGTCTCGTCGTTGTGGATAGGGGGGTGCTCCTTCTACTGTTTCCTGAAGTCCACTATCATCTCCTTTGTTTTGTTGAAGTTGAGTGTGAGGTTATTTTCCTGACACCACACTCCGAGGCCCCTCACCTCCTCCCTGTAGGCTGTCTCGTTGTTGTTGGTAATCAAGCCCACAACTCTAGTGTTGTCTGCAAACTTAATGATTGAGTTGGAGGCGTGCATGGCCACACAGTCATGGGTGAAGAGTGAGTACAGGAGAGGGCTGAGAACGCACCCTTGTGGGGCCCCAGTTTTGAGGATCAGCAGGGTGGAGGTCTTGTTTCCTACCCTCACCACCAGGGGGCGGCTCATCAGAAAATCCAGGACCTAGTTGCACAGGGTAGGGTCGAGACCCAGGGTTTGAGTTTGGAGGATACTATGGTGTTAAATGCTGAGCTGTAGTCGATGAACAGCATTCTTACACTGGTTTCCTCTTGTCCAGATGGGTTAGGGCAGTGTGTAGTGTGCAGTGTGATTGCGATTGTGTCGTCTGTGGACCTATTGGGGCGGTAAGCAAATTGGAGTGTGTCTAGGGTATCAGGTAGGTTGGAGGTGACATGATCCTTGACTAGTCTCTCAAAGCACTTCATGATGACAGAAGTGAGTGCTACGGGGCGATAGTCATTTAGCTCAGTTACCTTAGCTTTCTTGGGAACAGGAACAATGGTGTCCCTCTTGAAGCATGTGGGCACAACAGACTGGGATAGGGATTGATTGAATATGTCCGTAAACACACCAGCCAGCTGGTCTGCGCATGCTCTGAGGACGCGGCTAGGGATGCCGTCTTGGCCGGCAGCATTGCAAGGGTTAATCCGTGTAATGTTTTACTCACATTGGCCACGTGAAGGAGAGTCCACAGGTTTTGGTAGCGGGCTGAGTCAGTAGCACTGTATTGCCCTCAAAGCGAGCAAAGACGTTTTTGAATTTGTCTGGGATCAAGATGTCGGTGTCCACTAGTTTTCTTTTTGTAATCTGTGAGACATATGTCTCGTGTTTGATCCATTGAATTGCGACTCTACTTTGTCTCTATACTGAAGTTTTATTTCCTTGTGGAGGGAACAGCTACACTGTTTTGTATTCAGTCATGTTTCCGGTCGCCTTGCCATGATTAAAAGCAGTGGTTCGCGCTTTCAGTTTTCTGCGAATGCTGCCATCAATCCACTGTTTCTGGTTAGGGAAGGTTTTAATAGTCACAGTATGTACAACATCACCAATGCACTTGCTAATAAACTTGTCACCTAGTCAGCGTATACATCAATGTTGTTGTCTGAGGCTACCTGGAGCATATCCTAGTTCACGTGATTGAAGCATTCTTGAAGTGTGGAATCCGATTGGTCGGGCCAACGTTGAACAGACCTGAGCACAGTTGTTTCCTGTTTTAGTTTTTGTCTATAGGCAGGGAGCAACAAAATGGAGTCGTGGTCAGATTTGCTGAAAGGAGGGTGGGGGAGGGCTTTGTATGTGTCACAGAAGTTAGAGTAGCAATGATCCAGAATGCTGCCAGCTCGAGTCGCGCATTCGATATGCTGATAAAGTTTAGGGAGCCTTGTTTCAGGATAGCTTTGTTAAAATCCCCAGCTACAATAACAACAGCCTCAGGATATATGGTTTCCAGTTTACATAGAGTCCAGTGAAGTTCTTTCGGGGCCGTTGAGGAGTCTGCCTGGGAGAGGATATACACGGCTGTGATTATAATCTAACAGAATTCTCTTGGTAGATAATGCGGTCGGCATTTGATTGTAAGGAATTCTAGGTCGGGTGAAAAAAAGGACTTGAGTTCCTGTATGTTGTTATGATTACACCACAAATCGTTAATCATGTTATTTTTTTATTTTTCCGTTATTTTACCAGGTAAGATGACTGAGAACATGTTCTCATTTGCAGCAACAACCTGGGGAATAGTTACAGGGGAGAGGAGGGGGATTAATGAGCCAATTGTAAACTGGGGATTATTAGGTGACCATGATGGTTTGATGGCCAGATTGGGAATTTAGCCAGGACACCGGGGTTAACACCCTTACGATAAGTGCCATGGGACCTCAGAGAGTCAGGACACCCGTTTAACGTCCCATCCGAAAGACGGCACCCTACACAGGGCAGTGTCCCCAATCACTGCCCTGGGGCATTGGGATATTTTTTTAGATCAGAGGAAAGAGTGCCTCCTACTGGCCCTACAATACCACCTCCAGCAGCATCTGGTCTCCCATCCAGGAACTGACCAGGACCAACCCTGCTTAGCTTCAGAAGCAAGCCAGCAGTGGTATGCAGGGTGGTATGCTGATATGGTTGATAAGGCATACACCCCGCCCTTATTTTTACCAGAGAGATATTTGTTTCTGTCAGCACGATGCGTGAAGAAACCAGGTGGCTGTACCGACTCCGATAACATATCGCGAGTGAGCCATGTTTCCGTGAAACAGAGAATGTTACAATCTTTGATGTCTCTCTGGAAGGCAAATCTTGCTCGAATTTCATCTACCTTGTTATCAAGAGACTGGACATTGGCGAGTAGTATACTCAGGAGCGGTGAGCGATGTGCACATCTACTGAGCCTGAGCAGAAGACCGCTCAGTCTGCCCCTTCTGCTGTTGTTTTTGGTCGGCTACTGGGATTAAACCTATTGTCCTGGGTGGTGGTCCAAACAGAGGATCCGCTTCAGGAAAGTCGTATTCCTGGTCATAATGTTGGTGAGTTGACGTTGCTCTTATATCCAATAGTTCTTCGACTCTATGTCATAAGACTTAAGATTTCCTGAGGTAACAATGTAAGAAATAATACATTAAACAAACTAAATACTGCATAGTTTCCTAAGAACGCAAAGTGAGGCGACCATCTCTGTCGGTGCCATCAGCCACTCGGGAGCACTATATCTTTTGGGTTTTTCTCATTATAGCTATTGGATTTCCCTGACTCTCCTTCAGCCATGTGAGGCACCGTCCTCCCCCTCGCTATGGTAGCTAACTCAGCCTGCACTCTTTTAAAGGTTTTACCATCTGATGATCAATCTGTTAGTCTCCGCTCTCTCTTTGCTTTTGATTTGCGGTTATGTTTTAGTTGTGCTGTGTTAGTTGTGTTCATGGGGGTTGGGTAGGCTGGCTAGGCTAAAAGTTAGTTGGCTAAATCGCTAACGTTAGCTGGCTGGCTAGCTTGCAGACTAAGATAACTGCATACAGCTAACATTCTTTGATAACTGGTTAGATGATGTAATGTATTTCCAAAACATTGGTTTACCTTAATGTAGTTGTAAGGTAGGTTTGATAGCAACTGGCTGACTCATGCAGTGCTAATGTAACTTTTAGCAGGCTGGTCGGGCTAACATTAGCAGGCTGGTCGGGCTAACATTAGCAGGCTGGTCGGGCTAACATTAGCATGCTGGTCGGGCTAACATTAGCAGGCTGGTCGGGCTAACATTAGCAGGCTGGTCGGGCTAACATTAGCAGGCCGGTCGGGCTAACATTAGCAGGCCGGTCGGGCTAACATTAGCAGGCCGGTCGGGCTAACATTAGCAAGCTAGTAGGGGGCTAACGTTAGCAGGATAGCTGGCTAGCAACCTTGCAAGTTGATTTGTAACAATATATTCATAAAGTATTTGCTTATAAGTTGTTTGCAGAAAATGTAATTGAAACCTTTAGTCATGAGTGCAAATGATTTGGTTTAATTTGAAGGTATACTCTCCTGAGATATCTCTGTTTTCTTTATATTTTGGTTAGGTCAGGGTGTGACTAGGGTGGATACGCTAGTTTTTGTATTGTCTAGGGGTTTTGTATAGTCTAGGAGTTTTGTATTGTCTAGGGTTTTGTATGTCTAGGGGTTGGAGCGAGTGGTCGCATCTGCACTCGGTCCGCAGGTAGTATTACATTTCATTACATTTCATTATAGTACAACGGTTTGATTTGTCTAATCTTAGCAATTTCTTCTTAGCTAGCTACATAGCCGTCTTTGTATCATAGATAATTACGTAATTATCGTATTTCGTCGTCCTAACGCAGTCTACACTGCCCTGCAGCTAGCCAGCTAGCTAACGTCCACCGTTAGCTAGTCCACCGTCTACCGATTAGCAACGGTTTGATTTGTCTAATCTTAGCAATTTCTTCTTAGCTAGCTACATAGCCGTCTTTGTATCATAGATAATTGCATAATTATCGTATTTCGTCGTCCTAACGCAGTCTACACTGCCCTGCAGCTAGCCAGCTAGCTAACGTCCACCGTTAGCTAGTCCACCGTCTACCGATTAGCAACACAACTATTACACTCAACTGAACGACTTGATTAGTGTAGTGTTAGCTAGCTACATAGTTGTCTTTGCTGTCTTCGTATCCAAGATAATTGTGTAGTTTAGAGTGTGTAGTTTTAGAGTGATTATCTTAATTTACCGAGGTTAGCTAGCCAGCTATTTGTCGTCCTTAACGTAGGAGACACTGCTAGCTAGCCAACAGCTAGCCAACGTCTACCGAACAGAACTTCCACACTCAACAATCCGGTTGCATTTCGCTTCGCTCCACAGGTAGTATCACATTTTTCATTTCATTTCATTACAGTACAACGGCTTGATTTGTTTGATCATAGCTAGCTACATAGCTAGCTACATAGCCGTCTTTGTATCAAAGATAATTGTGTAGTCTTGAGCGATTTCCTAGGTTAGCTAGCCAGCTATTGTCGTTCTTTAACGCAACGTAACGTAATCAACACTGCTAGCTAGCCAGCTAGCCCCGAATAGCAGCACAGTAGCACAGTAGAAACTATTACACTCAACGGAACGACTTGATTAGTGTAGTGTCAACAACGCAGACACTGCCAGCTAGCCTACATAGTCAACAACGCAGCCTCTGCCAGCTAGCCTACTTCAGCAGTACTGTATCATTTTAATCATTTTAGTCAATAAGATTCTTGCTACGTAAGCTTAACTTTCTGAACACTCGAGACGTGTAGTCCACTTGTCATTCCAATCTCCTTTGCATTAGCGTAGCCTCTTGTGTAGCCTGTCAACTATGTGTCTGTCTATCCCTGTTCTCTCCTCTCTGCACAGACCATACAAACGCTCCACACCGCGTGGCCGCGGCCACCCTAATCTGGTGGTCCCAGCGCACGACCCACGTGGAGTTCTAGGTCTCCGGTAGCCTCTGGAACTGCCGATCTGCGGCCAACAAGGCAGAGTTCATCTCAGCCTATGCCTCCCTCCAGTCCCTCGACTTCTTGGCACTGACGGAAACATGGATCACCACAGACAACACTGCTACTCCTACTGCTCTCTCTTCGTCTGCCCACGTGTTCTCGCACACCCCGAGAGCTTCTGGTCAGCGGGGTGGTGGCACCGGGATCCTCATCTCTCCCAAGTGGTCATTCTCTCTTTCTCCCTTACCCATCTGTCTATCGCCTCCTTTGAATTCCATGCTGTCACAGTTACCAGCCCTTTCAAGCTTAACATCCTTATCATTTATCGCCCTCCAGGTTCCTCGGAGAGTTCATCAATGAGCTTGATGCCTTGATAAGCTCCTTTCCTGAGGACGGCTCACCTCTCACAGTTCTGGGCGACTTTAACCTCCCCACGTCTACCTTTGACTCATTCCTCTCTGCCTCCTTCTTTCCACTCCTCTCCTCTTTTGACCTCACCCTCTCACCTTCCCCCTACTCACAAGGCAGGAAATACGCTCGACCTCATCTTTACTAGATGCTGTTCTTCCACTAACCTCATTGCAACTCCCCTCCAAGTCTCCGACCACTACCTTGTATCCTTTTCCCTCTCGCTCTCATCCAACACTTCCCACACTGCCCCTACTCGGATGGTATCGCGCCGTCCCAACCTTCGCTCTCTCTCCCCCGCTACTCTCTCCTCTTCCATCCTATCATCTCTTCCCTCTGCTCAAACCTTCTCCAACCTATCTCCTGATTCTGCCTCCTCAACCCTCCTCTCCTCCCTTTCTGCATCCTTTGACTCTCTATGTCCCCTATCCTCCAGGCCGGCTCGGTCCTCCCCTCCCGCTCCGTGGCTCGACGACTCATTGCGAGCTCACAGAACAGGGCTCCGGGCAACGGAGGAAAACTCGGTCCGCAGGGAGGCGAGTTTTCCTCCGTTGCCCGGAGCCCTGTTCTGTGAGCTCGCAATGAGTCGTCGAGCCCTGCATGTCCCCAGGTACCCTCATTTGTTGACTTCTGTGATCGAAAAAGCCTTGGTTTTATGCATGTCAACATCAGAAGCCTCCTCCCTAAGTTTGTTTTACTCACTGCTTTAGCACACTCTGCTAACCCTGATGTCCTTGCCGTGTCTGAATCCTGGCTCAGGAAGGCCACCAAAAAATTCAGAGATTTCCATACCCAACTATAACATCTTCCGTCAAGATAGAACTACCAAAGGGGGCGGAGTTGCAGTCTACTGCAGAGATAGCCTGCAAAGTAACGTCATACTTTCCAGGTCCATACCCAAACAGTTCGAACTACTAATTTTGAAAATTACCCTCTCCAGAAATAAGTCTCTCACTGTTGCCGCCTGCTACCGGCCACCCTCAGCTCCCAGCTGTGCCCTGGACACCATTTGTGAATTGATCGCCCCCATCTAGCTTCAGAGTTTGTTCTGTTAGGTGACCTAAACTGGGATATGCTTAACACCCCGGCAGTCCTACAATGTAAGCTAGATGCCCTCAATCTCACTCAAATCATCAAGGAACCCACCAGGTACAACCCTAACTCTGTAAACAAGGGCACCCTCATAGACGTCATCCTGACCAACTGGCCCTCCAAATACACCTCCGCTGTCTTCAACCAGGATCTCAGCGATCACTGCCTCATTGCCTGTATCCGCCACGGAGCCGCAGTCAAACGACCACCCCTCATCACTGTCAAACGCTCCCTAAAACACTTCTGTGAGCAGGCCTTTCTAATCGACCTGGCCCGGGTATCCTGGAAGGACATTGACCTCATCCCGTCAGTTGAGGATGCCTGGTCATTCTTTAAAAGTAACTTCCTCACCATTTTAGACAAGCATGCTCCGTTCAAAAATGCTGAACCAAGAACAGATACAGCCCTTGGTTCACTCCAGACCTGACTGCCCTCGACCAGCACAAAAACATCCTGTGGCGGACTGCAATAGCATCGAATAGCCCCCGTGATATGCAACTGTTCAGGGAAGTCAGGAACCAATACACGCAGTCAGTCAGGAAAGCTAAGGCCAGCTTCTTCAGGCAGAAGTTTGCATCCTGTAGCTCCAACTCCAAAAAGTTCTGGGACACTGTGAAGTCCATGGAGAACAAGAGTACCTCCTCCCAGCTGCCCACTGCACTGAGGCTAGGTAACACGGTCTCCACCGATAAATCCACGATTATCGAAAGCTTCAATAAGCACTTCTCAACGGCTGGCCATGCCTTCCGCCTGGCTACTCCAACCTCGGCCAACAGCTCCGCCCCCCCCCGCAGCTCCTCGCCCAAGCCTCTCCAGGTTCTCCTTTACCCAAATCCAGATAGCAGATGTTCTGAAAGAGCTGCAAAACCTAGACCCGTACAAATCAGCTGGGCTTGACAATCTGGACCCTCTATTTCTGAAACTATCTGCCGCCATTGTCGCAACCCCTATTACCAGCCTGTTCAACCTCTCTTTCATATCGTCTGAGATCCCCAAGGATTGGAAAGCTGCCGCAGTCATCCCCCTCTTCAAAGGGGGGACACCCTGGACCCAAACTGCTATAGACCTATATCCATCCTGCCCTGCCTATCTAAGGTCTTCGAAAGCCAAGTCAACAAACAGGTCACTGACCATCTCGAATCCCACCGTACCTTCTCCGCTGTGCAATCTGGTTTCCGAGCCGGTCACGGGTGCACCTCAGCCACGCTCAAGGTACTAAACGATATCATAACCGCTATCGATAAAAGACAGTACTGTGCAGCCGTCTTCATCGACCTCGCCAAGGCTTTCGACTCTGTCAATCACCATATTCTTATCGGCAGACTCAATAGCCTCGGTTTCTCGGATGACTGCCTTGCCTGGTTCACCAATTACTTTGCAGACAGAGTTCAGTGTGTCAAATCGGAGGGCATGCTGTCCGGTCCTCTGGCAGTCTCTATGGGGGTGCCACAGGGTTCAATTCTCGGGCCGACTCTTTTCTCTGTATATATCAATGATGTTGCTCTTGCTGCGGGCGATTCCCTGATCCACCTCTACGCAGACGACACCATTCTATATACTTTCGGCCCGTCATTGGACACTGTGCTATCTAACCTCCAAACGAGCTTCAATGCCATACAGCACTCCTTCCGTGGCCTCCAACTGCTCTTAAACACGAGTAAAACCAAATGCATGCTTTTCAACCGATCGCTGCCTGCACCCGCATGCCCGACTAGCATCACCACCCTGGATGGTTCCGACCTTGAATATGTGGACATCTATAAGTACCTAGGTGTCTGGCTAGACTGCAAACTCTCCTTCCAGACTCACATCAAACATCTCCAATCGAAAATCAAATCAAGAGTCGGCTTTCTATTCCGCAACAAAGCCTCCTTCACTCACGCCGCCAAGCTTACCCTAGTAAAACTGACTATCCTACCGATCCTCGATTTCGGCGATGTCATCTACAAAATGGCTTCCAACACTCTACTCAGCAAACTGGATGCAGTCTATCATAGTGCCATCCGTTTTGTCACCAAAGCACCTTATACCACCCACCACTGCGACTTGTATGCTCTAGTCGGCTGGCCCTCGCTACATATTCGTCGCCAGACCCACTGGCTCCAGGTCATCTACAAGTCCATGCTAGGTAAAGCTCCGCCTTATCTCAGTTCACTGGTCACGATGGCAACACCCATCCGTAGCACACGCTCCAGCAGGTGTATCTCACTGATCATCCCTAAAGCCAACACCTCATTTGGCCGCCTTTCGTTCCAGTACTCTGCTGCCTGTGACTGGAATGAACTGCAAAAATCGCTGAAGTTGGAGACTTTTATCTCCCTCACCAACTTCAAACATCAGCTATCCGAGCAGCTAACCGATCGCTGCAGCTGTACATAGTCTATTGGTAAATAGCCCACCCATTTTCACCTACCTCATCCCCATACTGTTTTTATACTGTTTTTTTTTTATCTACTTTTCTGCTCTTTTGCACACCAATATCTCTACCTGTACATGACCATCTGATCATTTATCACCCCAGTGTTAATCTGCAAAATTGTATTATTCGCCTACCTCCTCATGCCTTTTGCACACATTGTATATAGACTGCCCATTTTTTTTCTACTGTGTTATTGACTTGTTAATTGCTTACTCCATGTGTAACTCTGTGTTGTCTGTTCACACTGCTATGCTTTATCTTGGCCAGGTCGCAGTTGCAAATGAGAACTTGTTCTCAACTAGCCTACCTGGTTAAATAAAGGTGAAATAAAAAATAAATAAAAAAATAAAAAACCTGACATCCTTTCACTCCCTCCTCTCTCCCTACCCTGTGCTCTGACCTCTTTCTCCCCTCTCTCTCCAGATGAAATGATCCTCGCGTTCTCTTGCCCTACCCTGACGCTCTGACCTCTTTCTCCCCTCTCCAGATGTCCGCCCAACAACCTGCCCGCTTGACCCTATCCCCTCCTCTCTTCTCCAGACCATTTCCGGAGACCTTCTCCCTTACCTCACCTCGCTCATCAACTCATCCCTGACCGCTGGCTACGTCCCTTCCGTCTTCAAGAGAGCGAGAGAGGCACCCCTTCTGAAAAAACCTACACTCGATCCCTCCGATGTCAACAACTACAGACCAGTATCCCTTCTTTCTTTTCTCTCCAAAACTCTTGAACGTGCCGTCCTTGGCCAGCTCTCCCGCTATCTCTCTCAGAATGACCTTCTTGATCCAAATCAGTCATGTTTCAAGACTAGTCATTCAACTGAGACTGCTCTTCTCTGTATCACGGAGGCGCTCCGCACTACTAAAGCTAACTCTCTCTCCTCTGCTCTCATCCTTCTAGACCTATCGGCTGCCTTCGATACTGTGAACCATCAGATCCTCCTCTCCACCCTCTCCGAGTTGGGCATCTCCGGCGCGGCCCACGCTTTGATTGCGTCCTACCTGACAGGTCGCTCCTACCAGGTGGCGTGGCGAGAATCCGTCTCCACACCACGTGCTCTCACCACTGTTGTCCCCCAGGGCTCTGTTCTAGGCCCTCTCCTATTCTCGCTATACACCAAGTCACTTGGCTCTGTCATAACCTCACATGGTCTCTCCTATCATTGCTATGCAGACGACACACAATTCATCTTCTCCTTTCTCCCTTCTGATGACCAGGTGGCGAATCGCATCTCTGCATGTCTGGCAGACATATCAGTGTGGATGACGGATCACCACCTCAAGCTGAACTTCGGCAAGACGGAGCTGCTCTTCCTCCCGGGGAAGGACTGCCCGTTCCATGATCTCGCCATCACGGTTGACAACTCCATTGTGTCCTCCTCCCAGAGCGCTAAGAACTTTGGCGTGATCCTGGACAACACCCTGTCGTTCTCAACTAACATCAAGGCGGTGGCCCGTTCCTGTAGGTTCATGCTCTACAACATCCGCAGAGTACGACCCTGCCTCACACAGGAAGCGGCGCAGGTCCTAATCCAGGCACTTGTCATCTCCCGTCTGGATTACTGTCACTCGCTGTTGGCTGGGCTCCCTGCCTGTGCCATTAAACCCCTACAACTCATCCAGAACGCCGCAGCCCGTCTGGTGTTCAACCTTCCCAAGTTCTCTCACGTCACCCCGCTCCTCCGCTCTCTCCACTGGCTTCCAGTTGAAGCTCGCATCCGCTACAAGACCATGGTGCTTGCCTACGGAGCTGTGAGGGGAACGGCACCTCAGTACCTCCAGGCTCTGATCAGGCCCTACACCCAAACAAGGGCACTGCGTTCATCCACCTCTGGCCTGCTCGCCTCCCTACCACTGAGGAAGTACAGTTCCCGCTCAGCCCAGTCAAAACTGTTCGCTGCTCTGGCCCCCCAATGGTGGAACAAACTCCCTCACGACGCCAGGACAGCGGAGTCAATCACCACCTTCCAGAGACACCTGAAACCCCACCTCTTTAAGAAATACCTAGGATAGGATAAAGTAATCCCCCTCACCCCCCCCCCCTTAAAAGATTTAGATGCACTACTGTTCCACTGGATGTCATAAGGTGAATGCACCAATTTGTAAGTCGCTCTGGATAAGAGCGTCTGCTAAATGACTTAAATGTAAATGTAAAATCTAGGGTTTTGTAGGTCTATCTATTTGTATGTTAATGGTGGCCTGATATGGTTCCCAATCAGAGGCAGCTGTTTATTGTTGTCTCTGATTGGGGATCATATTTAGGTAGCCATTTCCCTTGGGTGTTTGTGGGATCTTGTTCTATGGTTTAGTTGCCTGTCTGCACTATTCATATTAGCTTCACGGTTCGTTTTGTTATTTTGGTAGTTTGTTCAGTGTTCATTCTTTTAATAAAGAGGAATTTACGAATACCACGCTGCGCCTTGGTCTCACTCATATGACGAACGTGACTTATACATTTAGAGTTTTTTCCATTGGAGTTTATATTATAGGGATTAATTAAGCTGGCTTGCTGTGTCCTCCATATGACATCACATCCTGGAAAAAACTTTTTCTGACATTCCTAAGTCGGAATTCTGATCGGTTTTCATGTAATAACTCGAAAAACAGAAGAGGTGTAACTTTTCATTTGGGACTTTTGATGCCTAATCCATACGTTATATTTGATTACGTTTATGCTACCTACCCTTTAACCGGTGATAGCCGATACGCGAATTGGAACTGTCCAATGGGTGAGCATCTCCTCTTGATCATCAGAAAGAGAAAAGTGTAGCTATATAGAAAGAATTACTTTCAAATTGAAAAACATTAAACAAAATAATGAGAATTTCTATAAGTCTAATCGAGGTGTATATTACATCTTACATTTCAAGGTTGCATGGGATTTCATAAATCCGTGCACCCAATGGCAATGCCCGCTTTAGGTATAATACCAGGAGCCACTTGTGGATTTGACAACGATAGCACTTGAAAACCCAATGTGGTCTCATAGCATTTCGTATTATTCTGTACGTAAATCCGCTAACACTCCATTTAGTAAAATACTGTATGTTACATTTTTTATGGTATATATTAATTTGTGGATGTCCATCATTAATTTCGTATGATATGTTCTGAATAGCAAATAGTCAAATATGTTACGAACTGCAATTCGTTCAATATGTCTCGAATTCTGGAAATGTAGAATATGTTAACAATTTGCAAAACGTATGATATGTAGCTAGTTCCAATTTGTTGTGGCTAACGATAGCTAGGTGGCTAACAATAACGTTCGCTAGCTCTAGGGGTTAGGGTTAGGGTTAAGGTTAGGATTTAGGTTAAAGGGTTAAAGTCAGGGTTAGGGTTAGGTGAAGGGTTAGCTAGCATGCTAAGTAGTTGCAAAGTAGTTAAAAAGAGGTTCCTCTCTAGGTTCCTTTCTAGTTTCTGGCCTTTCTAGGGAGTTTTTCCTAGCCACCGTGCTTCTACACCTGCATTGCTTGCTGTTTGGGGTTTTAGGCTGGGTTCTGTACAGCACTTTGTGACATCAGCTGATGTAAGAAGGGCTTTATAAATACATTTTTGATTGATTGATTGAAGAGGTACAGTGGATTCAGAAACTATTCAGACCCCTTCACTTTTTGAACATTTTGTTACGTTACAGCCTTATTCTAAAATATATTAAATAGTTTGTTTTCAGTCATCAATATACACACAATACCCCATAATGACATCACAATACCCCATAATGACAAAGCAAAAACCTGTTTTTAGAGTCTTCTTGGGTATGACGCTACAAGCTTCGCACATCTGTCTTTGGGAAGTTTCTTCCATTCTTCTCTACAGATCCTCTCAAGCTCTGTCAGGTTGGATGGGGAGCATCGCTGCACAGCTATTTTCAGGTTTCTCCAGAGATGTTCGATCGGGTTCAAGTCCGGGCTCTGGCTGAACCACTCAAGGACATTCAGAGACTTGTCCCGAAGCCACTCCTGCGTTGTCTTTGCTGTGTGCTTAGGATCATTGTTATGTTGGAAGGGGAACCTTCGCCACAGTCTGAGCGGGCTGTCATGTGCCTTTTACTGAGGAGTAGCTTCGTCTGGCCAGTCTACCATAAAGGCCTGATTGGTGGAGTACTAGAGTGATGATAGTCCTTCTGGAAGATTCTCCCATCTCCACAGAGGAACTCTGGAGCTCTGTCAGAGTGACCATCGGGTTCTTGGTCACCTCCCCGATTGCTCAGTTTGGCCAGGCGGCCAGCTCTAGGATGAGTCTTGGTGATTCCAAACTTCTTCCATTTAAGAATGAAGGAGGCCTCTGTGTTCTTGAGGATCTTCAATGCTGCAGAAATGTTTTGGTACCCTTCCCCAGATCTGTGTCTTGACACAATCCTGTCTCGGAGTTCTATGGACAATTCCTTCGACCTCGTGGTTTTGTTTTTGCTCTGACATGCACTGTCAACTGCGGGACCTTATATTGACAGGTGTGTGCCTTTCCAAATCATGTCCAGTCAATTGAATTTACCACAGATGGACTCCAATCAAGTTGTAGAAACATTTCAAGCATGATCAATGGAAACAGGATGCACCTGAGCTCAATTTCGAGTCTCATAGCAAAGGGTCTGAATACTTATGAAAATAAGGTATTTCCTTTTCCTTTTTTTTATTTGCAAACATTTCTAACAACCTGTTTTTGCTTTTTCATTATGGGGTATTGTGATGTCATTATGGGGTATTGTGATGTCATTATGGGGTATTGTGATGTCATTATGGGGTATTGTGATGTCATTATGGGATATTGTGTGTAGACTGATGAGGAAAGTGTTTTATTTAATCAATTTTAGAATAAAGCTGTAACGTAACAAAATGTGGAGAAAATGGTCTGAATACATTTTCGCTAATTAGCTAACGTTGTCCGTGATGAGATTCAAACACGAAACCTTTTGGTTGCTAGATGTTCACGTTATATGTCCACCCATCCAACCCGATCAACCACCCTCCTATCATTTTTGCCTTTAAGTAACCTCCTATCTTATGTAACTTTACTTAACATCACATATCATACTCATTTGTGTTTCCCCCGGATTTACATTAACTATGTCACGTCTAGTCTATGAGACCAGGCTGGAGGACCGTGCTGAGAGTGCTGGTGATCTGTCAGTTGAAATAATGTTTTTAAAGGACAGGTAAACCCCCCCCAACACTCAGAATTAAAGTGACATCATAAAGATGGTGTTGTATGTTCAGACGTCTCACTCTGTTGTTTAGAGGAGCTTATCGGTTTGGGTCTGAGAAGTTAGCCCGTCCATTGGGAGCTTGAGATATTTCCTTGTTTCTTATTTTCAAACACAACTTTGCTTTAGCTTCATCTATTAGACGCGTTCTGTCCTCAAGAAAGCCGATAGGTAAATGTCACCATACATAACAAGAACCTCTATTCAAGTGAAGACGAATGAACGGGGCACCAATACAGACCAGACTGGGCCTACCATTACAGAGCAGGCAGGATATTCTCTTTCTACACGGGCTCTGTTCTGTGTGATGTACACCGTATCTTCCCCCAGCAGAGACACGATTGTTCCGATATTTTTTATTAACATGTCCTCAATCATAAATCACTTGGGAAACTGCGGGCCGATCCCCCTCTCTCTCTCTCTCTCTCTCTCTCTCTCCTCTCTCTCTCTCTCTCTCCTCTCTCCCCCTCCCTCTCTCTCTCTCTCTCTCTCTCTCTCTCTCTCTCTCCTCTCCCTCTCTCCCTCTCCCTCTCTCTCTCTCTCTCTCTCTCTCCCTCTCTCTCTCTCTCTCTCTCTCTCTCTCTCTCTCTCTCTGTCTCTCTCTCTCTCTCTCTCTCTCCGGCTCTCTCTCTCTCTCTCTCTCCCCCTCTCTCTCTCTACCGTATCAGATTACACCTGCAAGACACATTTATCAGACGCCTCCAACACCACATAACCTATGTTGAAGCCCACACCTTTCCCAAATAGCCTGGAAGTGAAAAGAGTAACACTTAAATAAAACAATAGTGGAAAATACATGTTATTTCCCATACAGGCCTAAGATGCATCCCAAATTACACCTTATTCCCTGCATAGGGCACTATTTTTTTTGTTGACCAGAACTGTATGGGCTCTATGGGACTCACACCACGTAGTGAATAGGGTGCAATTTGGGACATAACCGAAAGTCTCTGAGTCAACGACATACAGGCCCAGCCATCGTTCCTCATCTGTTTTTTTTTCTTTTCTGTTGTAGAAGCCAGAAACGATTGGACAGGACAGGACAGGACAGGACAGGACAGCGGAGACTTTCTGCAAAGTCAGAGCTCCATGTCGTATTGTTTTAGATGACCTCTGTCTCTGCGGACATCAGTTTTTTTCCCCTGGTATTTCACATCTTGTGATGTTATCATCACCAGCGCTGCATTTTATTAAATTGTTTAAGCACAATGCCCGGTCCGTTTTCATCAGAACAGCAGGATGGGTGCGTTCCTCTCTCCGTGTCCCAAATTACAACCTATTCCCTTCGAAATGTGCTACTTTTAACCAGGGGGCTATAGGGCTCTGGTCTAAAGTAGTGCACTATATAGGGAACGAGGTGCCGTTTGGGATACGTGTTCTCTCTTGGCTCCTCTTAGCAGTAGAGTGCACAGCGCACAGAGCTAAGGCCACGCAGGCTCCAGCTCTGCCATTATGCAACCCCACACATTTCCATGTCACTGTAGGTTGCCACAGTGTGCGCAGAACTGTCACCCTGTCTTAAAAGAGGACGGCTGCTGTGTCTAATTTCTTTAACACAAGGCCATGTAGACATCCTCATCATTGTTGTAATGGCCTGCTCATGCCACCGCGCATCCTCCAGTCTCTCACAAGCAGATGCTAATTCGTTTAATTCATCCAAGACAGTGGGCCGTGCTAACAGACAGCCTTGCACTTTTGTTCTTGTTTTTTAAATATTTTTTTAAAGGTTTGAATACATCATCTTGCAGTCAGCAATCATTGTCCTCTCATGGCCACCATACCGTTCTTTTATAGTTTAGACAAGGCTGTGATCATACCAAGCTGTTGTTGGTTGATGTCTCTTCCTATCAGAAATTATGGTTATGATTCATTATAAACTGGTTGGTTCGAGCCCTGAATGCTGATTGGCTGACAGCCTTGGTACTGTATATCAGACCGTATACCACGGGTATGACAAAACATGTATTTTTACTGCTCTAATTACGTTGGAAACCAGTTTATAATAGCAATAAGGAACCTCGGGGGTTTGTGATATTTTGCCAAAATACCATTGGCTAAGGGCTATGTACCAGCACTCCGCGATGCGTCGTGTGTAAGAACAGCCCTTAGCCGTGGGATATTGGCCATATACCACACCTCCTCGGGCCTTATTGATTAATTGCAGCGTATGTACTGTTATTGCGCCTATAGCATTGGTATAATGCAGACCCCAGGACTGAATAAAGCTCTTCAGACATAAAGCAGAGATCATGAGTAGCATCACATTGATTTGGAAACAGTAGACATTCTTTATGTGACACGAGATTTTGGTACACACCAAACAAAGAGCAGCTGTGCTACAAGACAATTCATATTCCTGACAATGCCTGGAAGCTTTTCTTATTTTCCTTTCTACATTTAATAACCACATTTTTTAACTCTTAAAAAAGAAGAAGTACAAAGGTGTTTTGTTGTTGAATTTTTAAAAAATTTACCTTGGGGATGACAACTGTCCTTTGTGTATGGCCTGAGTTCCAATGGCACCCTATTCCATTTATAGTCCACTACTTTTCACCATGGGGACACTGACTATGAAGTGCAAAGGCGTATGTTTTGTCTAATCTCCTCTACAGGTATCTAGGTCCAGAGCAGATCAAAGCCCCCTTCCACCCAGGATATTTGGCACCATGGCCGGGTGAGCCGGATCTCTGTTGGTTCATCAAAGGGAAGGCCTGTCTCACGTGTGGTTAGAGAACACTGGGCGATGGTATGTTCACCTGGATGCTCCACAGTCAGAGGATAGGGCCTGGATGGACTACCGACAGAGGTTAGGAGCTGGATGGACTACAGTCAGAGAATAGGGCCTGGATGGACTACTGTCAGAGAATAGGGCCTGGATGGACTACAGTCAGAGGATAGGGCCTGGATGGACTACCGACAGAGGATAGGAGCTGGATGGACTACAGTCAGAGAATAAGGCCTGGATGGACTACAGTCAGAGGATAGGGCCTGGATAGACTACAGTCAGAGAATAGGGCCTGGGTGGACTACAGTCATTGAATAGGGCCTGGATGGACTACAGTCAGAGAATAGGGCCTGGATAGACTACAGTCAGAGAATAGGGCCTGGATAGACTACAGTCAGAGAATAGGGCCTGGATAGACTACAGTCAGAGGATAAGGCCTGGATGGACTACAGTCAGAGGATAAGGCCTGGATGGACTACAGTCAGAGAATAGGGCCTGGATGGACTACAGTTAGAGAATAGGGCCTGGATGGACTACAGTCAGAGAATAGGGCCTGGATGGACTACAGTCAGAGAATAGGGCCTGGATGGACTACAGTCAGAGAATAGGGCCTGGATGGACTACAGTCAGAGAATAGGGCCTGGATGGACTACAGTCAGAGAATAGGGCCTGGATGGACTACAGTCAGAGAATAGGGCCTAGGGCCTGGATGGACTACAGTCAGAGAATAGGGCCTGGATGGACTACAGTCAGAGAATAGGGCCTGGATGGACTACAGTCAGAGAATAGGGCCTGGGTGGGGCCTCAGAGGGATGGACTACAGTCAGATGGAATAGGGCCTGGATGGACTACAGTCAGGGCCTGGAGAATAGAGGCCTGGATGGACTACAGTCAGAGAATAGGGCCTGGATGGACTACAGTCAGAGAATAGGGCCTGGATGGACTACAGTCAGAGAATAGGGCCTGGATGGACTACAGTCAGAGAATAGGGCCTGGATGGACTACAGTGGATGGACTACAGTCAGAGAATAGGGCCTGGATGGACTACAGTCAGAGAATAGGGCCTGGATGGACTACAGTCAGAGAATAGGGCCTGGATGGACTACAGTCAGAGGATAGGGCCTGGATGGATGGACTACAGTCAGAGAATAGGGCCTGGATGGACTACAGATCAGAGAATAGGGCCATGGTTCAGAATAGGGCCTGGATGGACTACAGTCAGAGGATAGGGCCTGGATGGACTACAGTCAGAGGATAGGGCCTGGATGGACTACCTACAGAGGATAGGGCCTGGATGGACTACAGTCAGAGAATAGGGCCTGGATGGACTACAGTCAGAGGATAGGGCCTGGGTGGACTACCGACAGAGGATAGGGCCTGGATGGACTACAGTCAGAGAATAGGGCCTGGATGGACTACAGTCAGAGAATAGGGCCTGGGGCCTGGATGGACTGGATGGACTACAGTCAGAGAATAGGGCCTGGATGGACTCAGAGAATAGGGCCTGGATGGACTACAGTCAGAGAATAGGGCCTGGATGGACTACAGTTAGAGAATAGGGCCTGGATGGACTACAGTCAGAGGATAGGGCCTGGATGGACTACAGTCAGAGGATAGGGCCTGGATGGACTACAGTCAGAGAATAGGGCCTGGATATACTACAGTTAGAGAATAGGGCCTGGATGGACTACAGTCAGAGGATAGGGCCTGGGTGGACTACAGTCAGAGGATAGGGCCTGGGTGGACTACCGACAGAGGATAGGGCCTGGATGGACTACAGTCAGAGGATAGGGCCTGGATGGACTACAGTCAGAGGATAGGGCCTGGATGGACTACAGTCAGAGGATAGGGCCTGGATGGACTACAGTCAGAGGATAGGGCCTGGATGGACTACAGTCAGAGAGGATAGGGCCTGGATGGACTACTACAGAGGATACAGTCAGGATAGGGCCTGGATGGACTACAGTCAGAGGATAGGGCCTGGATGGACTACAGTCAGATGGATAGTCAGAGAATAGGGCCTGATGGACTACAGTCAGAGAATAGGGCCCAGTCAGGAATAGGGCCTGGATGGACTACAGTCAGAGAATAGGAATAGGGCCCAGTCAGGATGGCTACTGGATTAGAGAATAGGGCCTGGATGGACTACAGTCAGAGAATAGGGCTGGATGGACAGTTAGAGAATAGGGCCAGTCAGAGGATAGGGATGGACTACAGTCAGAGAATAGGGCCTGGATGGCCTGGATGGATAGGGCCTTAGTCAGAGAATAGGGCCTACAGTCAGAGAGAGGATAGGGCCTGGATGGACTACAGTCAGAGAATAGGGCCTGGATGGACTACAGTCAGAGGATAGGGCCTGGATGGACTACAGTTAGAGAATAGGGCCTGGATGGACTACAGACGGAGGATAGGGCCTGGATGGACTACAGTCAGAGAATAGGGCTTTATCTTCCACCTCACACTGATTAGTTCGTTCCTAATTAATGGATTATTTTAGTGAATGATATTTATCTTAAGTTAGAGAATAGGGCATATGGTCATGACGGAGGATAGGGCCATGTACAAAAAAACACACACACACTAATTAATGGATTATTTTAGTGAATGATATTTATCTTATATATATGGTCATATACAAAAAATACATATATATATATATATATATATATATATATATACTCACAGGGACACTTCTCAGAGTAAAATAAGTCAAGGAATATTGTCATACTTTATAATTTAATTTAATAACAAAAAGTTACAGAAATACACATTTTATACAGAGATGAACTGTTTAGCTATTGTTCCATTGTGGAAGAGAGATAGAATATGACAAACAGATGGTGTGGTAGACTAGAGCACAGAGACAACAAGAGAGGCTCTGTTTCTGACCAGACAGATTGTTCTCTTAAAAGCCAATTATGATGTCTGATCTACGATCAGTTAGAACAGATTACAAGTTTGACTCACAGATGGAAAGTGAAAGCATTTGTGTTACATTTGGAGAAGGAAAAAACAGTCAGTGAATTGAAAGCGTTTTAATTAATCTAATGATGGGTTGCCTATACTAGTAAGAGGGACTCCACACAGTGTAGAGAGCAGTGGTATATCCCTTTATTTAACAATCATCCAGCTCTTTTAATAACATTCTCAAAAGTGCTCCAGCAGATTGCATTTTTGAGTAGAATCATCACAAATTAGTTCACATTTATAACCATTAGAACATGAATTAATTAATTATTCATTTCATACTGAATGTTTACAGGAAATTAAACAAACGTGTCTAACGTGAGAAAATACTATATAGGAATGAAAATGAGTAAATTAATGAATTTTTTGTTGTTGTACTTTTTAACATAACCATTTTAGTTGGTCTACTGTCTGCATGTGCAATGAGCAACAGTCAAGTGAAATTACCACTTTAAACGAACCACCAACTGAGACAATGTCTGAAATACACTGAACAAAAATATAAACGCAACATGGAACAATTTCAACGATTTTACTGAGTTACAGTTACAAGGAAATCAGTCAATTGAAATAAATAAATTATGCCCTAACCTATGGATTTCACATAACTGGGAAGGGCCTGGGAGGGCGTAGGTCCATCCACTGGGGAGCCAGGTCCATCCACTGGGGAGGGCGTAGGTCCATCCACTGGGGAGGGCGTAGGTCCATCCACTGGGGAGGGCATAGGTCCATCTACTGGGGAGGGCGTAGGTCCATCCACTGGGGAGGGCATAGGTCCATCCACTGGGGAGCATAGGTCCATCCACTGGGGAGGGCATAGGTCCATCCACTGGGGAGCCAGACCCATCCACTGGGGAGCCAGGTCCATCCACTGGGGAGGGCGTAGGTCCATCCACTGGGGAGCCAGGTCCATCCACTGGGGAGCCAGGCCCATCCACTGGGGAGCCAGGCCCATCCACTGGGGAGCCAGGTCCATCCACTGGGGAGCCAGGTCCATCCACTGGGGAGCCAGGCCCATCCACTGGGGAGCCAGGCCCATCCACTGGGGAGCCAGGTCCATCCACTGGGGAGCCAGGTCCATCCACTGGGGAGCCAGGCCCATCCACTGGGGAGCCAGGTCCATCCACTGGGGAGCCAGGCCCATCCACTGGGGAGCCAGGCCCATCCACTGGGGAGCCAGGTCCATCCACTGGGGAGCCAGGTCCATCCACTGGGGAGCCAGGCCCAGCCAATCAGAATGAGCTTATCCCCACAAAAGGCTTTATTACACACAGAAATACTCTTCAGTTTCATCAGCTGTCCGGCTGGCTGGTCTCAGACAATCCACTAGTTGAAGAAGCCAGATGTGGAGGTCCTGGGCTGGCATGGTTACACTTGGTCTGCAGTTGTGAGGCCGGTTGGACATACTGCTAAATTCTCTTAAACGACGTTGGAGGCAGCTTATGGTCGAGAAACTAACATTCAATTCTCTGGCAATAGCTCTGGTGGAGATTTCTGCAGTCAGCATACCAATTGCACGCTCCCTCAAATCTGTGGCATTGTGTTGTGTGGCAAAACTGCACATTTTACAGTGGCCTTTTATTGCGCCTCCCCCAGCACAAGGTGCACCTGTGTAATGATCATGCTGTTTAATCAGCTTCTTTATATGCAAAGGACAGACAGCAGTACAACAACACATCTTTCATTTTAGGAAGCCGATTCTAGATTTAACTTTGGATTGGAGATGCTTAATAATGTGAGTCTGGAAGGAGAGTTTACAGTCTAGCCAGACACCTAGGTATTTAGAGTTGTCCACATATTCTAAGTCAGAACCGTCCAGAGCAGTGATGCTAGTCAGGCGGGTGAAGGGCAGCGATTGGTGGAAGAGTATGTATTTAGTTTTCCTTGCAGTTGGAGTGTTGTTTGGTGTTGAAGCTCTTCGGGAGGGTTGTTAACACAGTGTCCATAAAAGGGCCAGATGTATACAGAATGGTGTCTTTAACGATGGCGATGGATATTGTGATGGTGGGCTTGAGGCTACAGGTAGTCTGACACCGCCTAAATATCTGAAGAATATTTGTCTTGTTGAACTCTATAGTTATGCCTGGGTGTGTAACCTTTTGGTCTGCCATTGTGCCATGCAGTGCCCTGTCAGTGGGCACTGAGCATGGATGGGATCAGGTGAATGGCTGGTGCACCGGAGGGCTGCCATCCCCATGTACAGTAGGCATCCCAAATGGCACACTATTCCCCATAGGGCTCTGGTCGAAAGGAGGGCACTATAATAGGGAAGAGATTGCCATTTGGGACAAAGCCCCCATTGTCCACCCGCCTGCCTCTCCCTCCCGCCACAGTCTGCTGTGCCATGTGGAGCCCCAGATGTAGCAGGAGGAATAATCCACGCTCACACACTCATGAAAGTAGCCATCTGGCCCGCCAGGCCGCCATTTTCACAATAAGCCCCAGAAACCACAGGCGTACCGTGGTGATGTGCACAGAACACACACTGGGCCTTTCTCTCTGTCTGTTGTTCTGTTGTTGTTGTGTTGTTGTTGTTCTGTTGTTGTTGTTACTGTTGTTGTTGTTGTTCTGTTGCTGTTGTTGTTGATGTTCTGTTGTTGTTATTGGCGTTCTGTTGTTGTTGTTCTGTTGTTGTTGTTGATGTTCTGTTGCTGTTGTTGTTGTTGTTGTTGATGTTCTGTTGTTGTTGTTGTTGTTCTGTTGCTGTTGTTTCTGTTCTGTTGTTGTTGTTGATGTTCTGTTGTTGTTGTTCTGTTGTTGGTGTTGTTCTGTTGTTGTTGATGTTCTGTTGTTGTTGTTGTTGATGTTCTGTTGTTGTTGTTGTTCTGTTGTTGTTGTTGTTGATGTTCTGTTGTTGTTGTTCTGTTGTTGTTGTTGTTGATGTTCTGTTGTTGTTGTTCTGTTGTTGTTGTTGTTCTGTTTTTGTTGTTCTGTTTCTGTTGTTTTTGTTCTGTTTTTTTTTGTTCTGTTGTTGATGTTCTGTTGTTGTTGTTCTGTTGTTCTGCTGTTGTTGTTCTGTTGTTCTGCTGTTGTTGTTCTGTTGTTGTTGTGGCATTTCCCGTCCTCAGCCATGTGAGTTGAGCTACTATACCGTGAACCATGCTTTGGCTAGCGGTACTGGATCCACTTCATACCAATCATGGTTTTGCTGCTTTCACACTGTCATATCATCCCTCTCCTCACATCTGCCCATTGGAAGACCTGGACACAACGCAAACAGGCTTACCCTGCTCAGTCTCTCTCTGTGGGCTGCAATGCAGAGGCCCAAGATAGAGAGGGGTGGAAAGGCAGAACAGAGAGAGACTGAGCAGGGTACGCCTGGACCAAAGCAGTGGGTAGATCAGGGGATAGTGGGTAGATCAGGGGACAACAGGATAGAATGGGTAGATCAGGGGACAACAGGATAGAATGGGTAGATCAGGGGACAACAGGATAGAATGGGTAGATCAGGGGACAACAGGATAGAATGGGTAGACCTTGAGGAGCAGGGGAGAGCGTGAGGAGCAGGGGAGAGCGTGAGGAGCAGGGGAGAGCGTGAGGAGCAGGGGAGAGCTTGAGGAGCAGGGGAGAGCGTGAGGAGCAGGGGAGAGCGTGAGGAGCAGGGGAGAGCGTGAGGAGCAAGGGAGAGCGTGAGGAGCAGGGGAGAGCGTGAGGAGCAGAGGAGAGCGTGAGGAGCATAGGAGAGCGTGAGGAGCAGCGGAGACCGTGAGGACCAGGGGAGACCTTGAGGAGCAGGGGAGAGCGTGAGGAGCAGGGGAGAGCGTGAGGAGCAGGGGAGAGCATGAGGAGCAGGGGAGAGCGTGAGGTGCAGGGGAGACCTTGAGGAGCAGGGGAGACCGTGAGGACCAGGGGAGACCTTGAGGAGCAAGGGAGAGCGTGAGGAGCAGGGGAGACCTTGAGGAGCAGGGGAGAGCGTGAGGAGCAGGGGAGAGCTTGAGGAGCAGGGGAGACCTTGAGGAGCAGGGGAGACCTTGAGGAGCAGGGGAGAGCGTGAGGAGCAGGGGAGAGCTTGAGGAGCAGGGGAGAGCGTGAGGAGCAGGGGAGACCTTGAGGAGCAGGGGAGAGCGTGAGGAGCAGGGGAGACCTTGAGGAGCAGGGGAGAGCGTGAGGAGCAGAGGAGAGCGTGAGGAGCAAGGGAGACCGTGAGGACCAGGGGAGAGCGTGAGGAGCAGGGGAGAGCTTGAGGAGCAGGGAGAGCGTGAGGAGCAGGGGAGACCTTGAGGAGCAGGGGAGACCTTGAGGAGCAGGGGAGAGCGTGAGGAGCAGGGGAAAGCGTGAGGAGCAGGGGAGAGCGTGAGGAGCAGAGGAGAGCGTGAGGAGCAGGGGAGACCGTGAGGACCAGGGGAGACCTTGAGGAGCAAGGGAGAGCGTGAAGAGCAGGGGAGACCTTGAGGAGCAGGGGAGACCTTGAGGAGCAGGGGAGAGCGTGAGGAGCAGAGGAGAGCGTGAGGAGCAGGGGAGACCGTGAGGAGCAGGGGAGACCGTGAGGACCAGGGGAGAGCGTGAGGACCAGGGGAGACCGTGAGGACCAGGGGAGACCTTGAGGACCAGGGGAGACCGTGAGGACCAGGGGAGACCGTGAGGACCAGGGGAGAGCGTGAGGAGCAGGTGAGACCGTGAGGAGCAGGGGAGACCTTGAGGTGCAGGGGAGAGCGTGAGGAGGAGAGGAGAGCGTGAGGAGCAGAGGAGAGCGTGAGGAGCAGAGGAGAGCGTGAGGAGCAGGGGAGACCGTGAGGAGCAGGGGAGACCGTGAGGAGCAGAGGAGAGCGTGAGGAGCAGGGGAGACCGTGAGGAGCAGGGGACAAGTGTATTGGAGAGCGGGAGAGAGTTAGAGGGAGGGGATAGTAGGCACTAATGATGCTAGAGGAGATGCACAAGGACTGGTGACACTAATCAGAGAGGCGTCCCATTGTCTCTGTGTGGGCATCATTATCAGGAACAGGACGTGCTGGCAGTTTGTGTCAGGAGATGTTTTATTCTTTTTACTGTATGTACATAGTCAGAGAGGAGATCACACATTCCCCTTCTCATCCACCTGCTAAACATATAGAGGAGCAATTAGCAGAATAAAGCCTTGAATTAGAATGAATTAACAGAACTACAGACAATTAAATTGTTACACATTTGACTTTAAACATGTACTTACAATGATGTTTTGGCATTGTACAAGTGGTGCTTTTATCAAATTCCTCTGTCACTTCAAATACTAGGAGCCATGTACAGTTTATTACAGTGATGACCGTGTGTTGTGTGTCATTGAAGCCATATGCATCATGTAGCCGTGCTCCTGACTGTCCTATTTGCAAGATACCATCTACGAGTCACTGAGATACAGTCATAATTGTTTCCAGTCTCTACTGCTGGACATTTCCCTTTCACACCAGATAATATCCATTAGTGCCCCCTGTTCCTCTCAGAGTTTGAGCAGCAGACTGTGTTAGTGGCCAATCTACATTTATGATGTACTACAGTGATGTACTACAGTGATGTACTATGATGTACTACAGTGATGTACTACAGTGATGTACTATGATGTACTACAGTGATGTACTACAGTGATGTACTATGATGTACTACAGTGATGTACTACAGTGATGTACTACAGTGATGTACTACAATGATGTACTACAGTGATATACTACAGTAATGTACCATGATGTACTACAGTGATGTACTATGATGTACTACAGTGATGTACTACAGTGATGTACTATGATGTACTACAGTGATGTACTACAGTGATGTACTATGATGTACTACAGTGATGTACTACAGTGATGTACTACAATGATGTACTACAGTGATATACAACAGTAATGTACCATGATGTACTACAGTGATGTACTACAGTAATGTACTACAGTGATATACTACAGTGATGTACCATGATGTACCATGATGTACTACAGTGATGTACCATCATACCTGTCCCTGCTCTCTGTCCCTGTCCTCTGTCCCTCTTCTCTGTCTCTGCTCTCTTTCCCTCTTCTCTGTCCCTCTTCTCTGTCCCTCTTCTCTGTCCCTCTTCTCTGCCCCTGTCCTCTGCCCCTGTCCTCTGCCCCCTCTTCTCTGTCCCTCTTCTCTGTCCCTCTTCTCTGTCCCTCTTCTCTGTCCCTGTCCTCTGCCCCTGTCCTCTGCCCCCTCTTCTCTGTCCCTCTTCTCTGTCCCTCTTCTCTGTCCCTCTTCTCTGTCCCTGTCCTCTGCCCCTGTCCTCTGCCCCCTCTTCTCTGTCCCTCTTCTCTGTCCCTCTTCTATGTCCCTCTTCTCTGTCCCTGTCCTCTGTCCCTCTTCTCTGTCCCTCTTCTCTGTCCGTCTTCTCTGTCCCTGCTCTCTGTCCCTGTTCTCTGTCCCTCTTCTCTGTCCCTGTCCTCTGCCCCTGTCCTCTGCCCCCTCTTCTCTGTCCCTCTTCTCTGTCCCTGTCCTCTGTCCCTCTTCTCTGTCCCTCTTCTCTGTCCGTCTTCTCTGTCCCTGCTCTCTGTCCCTGTCCTCTGTCCCTCTTCTCTGTCCCTTTCCTCTGCCCCTGTCCTCTGTCCCTCTTCTCTGTCCCTGTTCTCTGTCCCTCTTCTTTGTCCCTGCTCTCTGTCCCTCTTCTCTTCCCCTGTTCTCTGTCCCTCTTCTCTTCCCCTGTTCTCTGTCCCTGTTCTCTGTCCCTGTCCTCTGCCCCTGTTTTCTGTTCCTCTTCTCTGTCCCTCTTCTCTGTCCCTCTTCTCTGTCCGTCTTCTCTGTCCCTGCTCTCTGTCCCTGTCCTCTGTCCCTCTTCTCTGTCCCTTTCCTCTGCCCCTGTCCTCTGTCCCTCTTCTCTGTCCCTGTTCTCTGTCCCTCTTCTTTGTCCCTGCTCTCTGTCCCTCTTCTCTTCCCCTGTTCTCTGTCCCTCTTCTCTTCCCCTGTTCTCTGTCCCTGTTCTCTGTCCCTGTCCTCTGCCCCTGTTTTCTGTTCCTCTTCTCTGTCCCTCTTCTCTGTCCCTCTTCTCTGTCCCTGTCCTCTGTCCCTCTTCTCTGTCCCTCTTCTCTGCCCCTGTTCTCTGTCCCTGTTCTCTGTCCCTCTTCTCTGTCCCTGTTCTCTGTCCCTGTCCTCTGTCCCTATTCTCTGTCCCTGTTCTCTGTCCCTGTTCTCTGTCCCTGTTCTCTGTCCCTGTCCTCTGTCCCTGTTCTCTGTCCCTCTTCTCTGTCCCTATTCTCTGTCCCTATTCTCGGTCCCTATTCTCTGTCCCTATTATCTGTCTCTGTTCTCTGTCCCTCTTCTCTGTCCCTGTCCTCTGCCCCTGTCCTCTGCCCCCTCTTCTCTGTCCCTCTTCTCTGTCCCTGTCCTCTGTCCCTCTTCTCTGTCCCTCTTCTCTGTCCGTCTTCTCTGTCCCTGCTCTCTGTCCCTGTCCTCTGTCCCTCTTCTCTGTCCCTTTCCTCTGCCCCTGTCCTCTGTCCCTCTTCTCTGTCCCTGTTCTCTGTCCCTCTTCTTTGTCCCTGCTCTCTGTCCCTCTTCTCTTCCCCTGTTCTCTGTCCCTCTTCTCTTCCCCTGTTCTCTGTCCCTGTTCTCTGTCCCTGTCCTCTGTCCCCCCTGTTTTCTGTTCCTCTTCTCTGTCCCTCTTCTCTGTCCCTCTTCTCTGTCCGTCTTCTCTGTCCCTGCTCTCTGTCCCTGTCCTCTGTCCCTCTTCTCTGTCCCTTTCTGTCCTCTGCCCCTGTCCTCTGTCCCTCTTCTCTGTCCCTGTTCTCTGTCCCTCTTATTTTGTCCCTGCTCTCTGTCCCTCTTCTCTTCCCCTGTTCTCTGTCCCTCTTCTCTTCCCTGTTCTCTGTCCCTGTTCTCTGTCCCTGTCCTCTGCCCCTGTTTTCTGTTCCTCTTCTCTGTCCCTTCTCTCTCTGTCTGTCCTCTTCTCTGTCCCTGTCCTCTGTCCCTCTTCTCTGTCACTGCTCTCTGCCCCTGTTTTCTGTAAACCCACCTAACCCCCGCTGTTCCTTAGACCATCGGCAGCCACACAAAACTTGGTTTATATAATTACACTAGCCTAATCTCATTATTTGGTCCGCCTCCTCCTCTCCTCCTCTCCCTAAACAGGCCCTTAGTGAGCTGAGCGCTAGATGGGTAAACCCTCCTGAGATCTATTAGTAACGAATGACAATGGCTCCACTCTACAATCTATTCCCCCGTGCCGGTACTTCCAAACACTTGGGAGACTATTTGATGTGGAGCACAAACCTATCCGGGACATGTCTGAACCGAGAGGTGTTGTTTGAAATAATTATAGCTAACCCAGCTGTAGCTTTGCATATTTATTCAGGGAAGTAATTTCCATGATAAATGTAAGTAAAGGCTCCGAGGCAAAAGAGTAGCTATAGGAACAGACAGTAGAGTAGATATCGAAACAGACAGTAGAGTAGCTATAGGAACAGACAGTAGAGTAGCTATAGGAACAGACAGTAGAGTAGCTATAGAAACAGACAGTAGAGTAGCTATAGGAACAGACAGTAGAGTAGCTATAGGAACAGACAGTAGAGTAGCTATACAAACAGACAATAGAGTAGCTATAGAAACAGACAGTAGAGTAGCTATAGAAACAGACAGTAGAGTAGCTATAGAAACAGACAGTCGATTAGCTATACAAACAGACAATAGAGTAGCTATAGAAACAGACAGTAGAGTAGCTATACAAACAGACAGTAGAGTAGCTATAGAAACAGACAGTAGAGTACCTATATAAACTGACAGTCGAGTAGCTATAGAAACAGACAGTAGATTAGTTATTGAAACAGACAGTAGAGTAGCTATAGAAACAGACAGTAGAGTAGCTATAGAAACAGACAGTAGAGTAGCTATAGAAACAGAGTAGTGTAACTATAGAAACAGACAGTAGAGTAGCTATAGAAACAGACAGTAGTGTAGCTATATAAACAGACAGTCGAGTAGCTATAGAAACAGACAGTACAGTAGCTATAGAAACAGACAGTAGAGTAGCTATAGAAACAGACAGTACAGTAGCTATAGAAACAGACAGTACAGTAGCTATAGAAACAGACAGTAGAGTAGCTATAGAAACAGACAGTGGATTAGCTATAGAAACATACAGTAGAGTAGCTATAGAAACATACAGTAGAGTAGCTATAGAAACAGACAGTAGAGTAGCTATAGAAACAGACAGTAGAGTAGCTATTGAAACAGACAGTAGAGTAGCTATAGAAACAGACAGTACAGTAGCTATAGAAACAGACAGTACAGTAGCTATAGAAACAGACAGTAGAGTAGCTATAGAAACAGACAGTGGATTAGCTATAGAAACATACAGTAGAGTAGCTATAGAAACATACAGTAGAGTAGCTATAGAAACAGACAGTAGAGTAGCTATAGAAACAGACAGTAGAGTAGCTATTGAAACAGACAGTAGAGTAGCTATAGAAACAGACAGTAGTGTAACTATAGAAACAGACAGTAGAGTAGCTATAGAAACAGACAGTAGTGTAGCTATATAAACAGACAGTCGAGTAGATATAGAAACAGACAGTAGATTAGCTGTAGAAACAGACAGTAGAGTAGCTATAGAAACAGACTGTAGAGTAGCTATCGTAACATACAGTAGAGTAGCTATAGAAACAGACAGTAGTGTAGCTATATAAACAGACAGTCGAGTAGCTATAGAAACAGACAGTAGAGTAGCTATAGAAACAGACAGTAGAGTAGCTATAGAAACAGACAGTACAGTAGCAATAGAAACAGACAGTAGAGTACCTATATAAACTGACAGTCGAGTAGCTATAGAAACAGACAGTAGATTAGTTATTGAAACAGACAGTAGAGTAGCTATAGAAACAGACAGTAGAGTAGCTATAGAAACAGACAGTAGAGTAGCTATAGAAACAGAGTAGTGTAACTATAGAAACAGACAGTAGAGTAGCTATAGAAACAGACAGTAGTGTAGCTATATAAACAGACAGTCGAGTAGCTATAGAAACAGACAGTACAGTAGCTATAGAAACAGACAGTAGAGTAGCTATAGAAACAGACAGTACAGTAGCTATAGAAACAGACAGTACAGTAGCTATAGAAACAGACAGTAGAGTAGCTATAGAAACAGACAGTAGAGTAGCTATAGAAACAGACAGTGGATTAGCTATAGAAACATACAGTAGAGTAGCTATAGAAACATACAGTAGAGTAGCTATAGAAACAGACAGTAGAGTAGCTATAGAAACAGACAGTAGAGTAGCTATTGAAACAGACAGTAGAGTAGCTATAGAAACAGACAGTAGTGTAACTATAGAAACAGACAGTAGAGTAGCTATAGAAACAGACAGTAGTGTAGCTATATAAACAGACAGTCAAGTAGATATAGAAACAGACAGTAGATTAGCTGTAGAAACAGACAGTAGAGTAGCTATAGAAACAGACTGTAGAGTAGCTATCGTAACATACAGTAGAGTAGCTATAGAAACAGACAGTAGTGTAGCTATATAAACAGACAGTCGAGTAGCTATAGAAACAGACAGTAGAGTAGCTATAGAAATAGACAGTAGAGTAGCTATAGAAACAGACAGTAGAGTAGCTATAGAAACAGACAGTAGAGTAGCTATAGAAACAGACAGTAGTGTAACTATAGAAACAGACAGTAGAGTAGCTATTGAAACAGACAGTAGAGTAGCTATAGAAACAGACAGTAGTGTAACTATAGAAACAGACAGTAGAGTAGCTATAGAAACAGACAGTAGTGTAGCTATATAAACAGACAGTCGAGTAGCTATAGAAACAGACAGTAGATTAGCTGTAGAAACAGACAGTAGAGTAGCTATAGAAACAGACTGTAGAGTAGCTATCGTAACATACAGTAGAGTAGCTATAGAAACAGACAGTAGTGTAGCTATATAAACAGACAGTCGAGTAGCTATAGAAACAGACAGTAGAGTAGCTATAGAAATAGACAGTAGAGTAGCTATAGAAACAGACAGTAGAGTAGCTATAGAAACAGACAGTAGAGTAGCTATAGAAACAGACAGTAGTGTAACTGTAGAAACAGACAGTAGAGTAGCTATAGAAACAGACAGTAGTGTAGCTATATAAACAGACAGTAGAGTAGCTATAGAAACAGACACTAGAGTAGCTATAGAAACAGACAGTAGAGTAGCTATAGAAACAGACAGTAGAGTAGCTATAGAAACAGACAGTAGTGTAGCTATATAAACAGACAGTCGAGTAGCTATAGAAACTGACAGTAGAGTAGCTATAGAAACAGACAGTAGAGTAGCTATAGAAACAGACAGTAGAGTAGCTATAGAAACAGACAGTAGAGTAGCTGTAGAAACAGACAGTAGAGTAGCTATAGAAACAGACAGTACAGTAGCTATAGAAACAGACAGTAGAGTAGCTATAGAAACAGACAGTAGAGTAGCTATAGAAACAGACAGTGGATTAGCTATAGAAACATACAGTAGAGTAGCTATAGAAACAGACAGTAGAGTAGCTATAGAAACAGACAGTAGAGTAGCTATTGAAACAGACAGTAGAGTAGCTATAGAAACAGACAGTAGAGTAGCTATAGAAACAGACAGTACAGTAGCTATAGAAACAGACAGTAGTGTAGCTATATAAACAGACAGTCGAGTAGCTATAGAAACAGACAGTACAGTAGCTATAGAAACAGACAGTAGAGTAGCTATAGAAACAGACAGTAGAATAGCTATAGAAACAGACAGTAGAGTAGCTATAGAAACAGACAGTACAGTAGCTATAGAAACAGACAGTACAGTAGCTATAGAAACAGACAGTAGAGTAGCTATAGAAACAGACAGTAGAGTAGCTATAGAAACAGACAGTGGATTAGCTATAGAAACATACAGTAGAGTAGCTATAGAAAAATACAGTAGAGTAGCTATAGAAACATACAGTAGAGTAGCTATAGAAACAGACAGTAGAGTAGCTATAGAAACAGACAGTGGATTAGCTATAGAAACATACAGTAGAGTAGCTATAGAAACATACAGTAGAGTAGCTATAGAAACAGACAGTAGAGTAGCTATAGAAACAGACAGTAGAGTAGCTATAGAAACAGACAGTAGTGTAACTATAGAAACAGACAGTAGAGTAGCTATTGAAACAGACAGTAGAGTAGCTATAGAAACAGACAGTAGTGTAACTATAGAAACAGACAGTAGAGTAGCTATAGAAACAGACAGTAGTGTAGCTATATAAACAGACAGTCAGAGTAGCTATAGAAACAGACAGTAGATTAGCTGTAGAAACAGACAGTAGAGTAGCTATAGAAACAGACTGTAGAGTAGCTATAGAAACAGACAGTAGAGTAGCTATAGAAACAGACAGTAGTGTAGCTATATAAACAGACAGTCGAGTAGCTATAGAAACAGACAGTAGAGTAGCTATAGAAATAGACAGTAGAGTAGCTATAGAAACAGACAGTAGAGTAGCTATAGAAACAGACAGTAGAGTAGCTATAGAAACAGACAGTAGTGTAACTATAGAAACAGACAGTAGAGTAGCTATAGAAACAGACAGTAGTGTAGCTATATAAACAGACAGTAGAGTAGCTATAGAAACAGACACTAGAGTAGCTATAGAAACAGACAGTAGAGTAGCTATAGAAACAGACAGTAGAGTAGCTATAGAAACAGACAGTAGTGTAGCTATATAAACAGACAGTCGAGTAGCTATAGAAACTGACAGTAGAGTAGCTATAGAAACAGACAGTAGAGTAGCTATAGAAACAGACAGTAGAGTAGCTATAGAAACAGACAGTAGAGTAGCTGTAGAAACAGACAGTAGAGTAGCTATAGAAACAGACAGTACAGTAGCTATAGAAACAGACAGTAGAGTAGCTATAGAAACAGACAGTAGAGTAGCTATAGAAACAGACAGTGGATTAGCTATAGAAACATACAGTAGAGTAGCTATAGAAACAGACAGTAGAGTAGCTATAGAAACAGACAGTAGAGTAGCTATTGAAACAGACAGTAGAGTAGCTATAGAAACAGACAGTAGAGTAGCTATAGAAACAGACAGTACAGTAGCTATAGAAACAGACAGTAGTGTAGCTATATAAACAGACAGTCGAGTAGCTATAGAAACAGACAGTACAGTAGCTATAGAAACAGACAGTAGAGTAGCTATAGAAACAGACAGTAGAGTAGCTATAGAAACAGACAGTAGAGTAGCTATAGAAACAGACAGTACAGTAGCTATAGAAACAGACAGTACAGTAGCTATAGAAACAGACAGTAGAGTAGCTATAGAAACAGACAGTAGAGTAGCTATAGAAACAGACAGTGGATTAGCTATAGAAACATACAGTAGAGTAGCTATAGAAAAATACAGTAGAGTAGCTATAGAAACATACAGTAGAGTAGCTATAGAAACAGACAGTAGAGTAGCTATAGAAACAGACAGTGGATTAGCTATAGAAACATACAGTAGAGTAGCTATAGAAACATACAGTAGAGTAGCTATAGAAACAGACAGTAGAGTAGCTATAGAAACAGACAGTAGAGTAGCTATTGAAACAGACAGTAGAGTAGCTATAGAAACAGACAGTAGTGTAACTATAGAAACAGACAGTAGAGTAGCTATAGAAACAGACAGTAGTGTAGCTATATAAACAGACAGTCGAGTAGATATAGAAACAGACAGTAGATTAGCTGTAGAAACAGACAGTAGAGTAGCTATAGAAACAGACTGTAGAGTAGCTATCGTAACATACAGTAGAGTAGCTATAGAAACAGACAGTAGTGTAGCTATATAAACAGACAGTCGAGTAGCTATAGAAACAGACAGTAGAGTAGCTATAGAAATAGACAGTAGAGTAGCTATAGAAACAGACAGTAGTGTAACTATAGAAACAGACAGTAGAGTAGCTATTGAAACAGACAGTAGAGTAGCTATAGAAACAGACAGTAGTGTAACTATAGAAACAGACAGTAGAGTAGCTATAGAAACAGACAGTAGTGTAGCTATATAAACAGACAGTCGAGTAGCTATAGAAACAGACAGTAGATTAGCTGTAGAAACAGACAGTAGAGTAGCTATAGAAACAGACTGTAGAGTAGCTATCGTAACATACAGTAGAGTAGCTATAGAAACAGACAGTAGTGTAGCTATATAAACAGACAGTCGAGTAGCTATAGAAACAGACAGTAGAGTAGCTATAGAAATAGACAGTAGAGTAGCTATAGAAACAGACAGTAGAGTAGCTATAGAAACAGACAGTAGAGTAGCTATAGAAACAGACAGTAGTGTAACTATAGAAACAGACAGTAGAGTAGCTATAGAAACAGACAGTAGTGTAGCTATATAAACATACAGTAGAGTAGCTATAGAAACAGACAGTAGAGTAGCTATAGAAACAGACAGTGGATTAGCTATAGAAACATACAGTAGAGTAGCTATAGAAACATACAGTAGAGTAGCTATAGAAACAGACAGTAGAGTAGCTATAAAAAAACAGACAGTAGAGTAGCTATTGAAACAGACAGTAGAGTAGCTATAGAAACAGACAGTAGTGTAACTATAGAAACAGACAGTAGAGTAGCTATAGAAACAGACAGTAGTGTAGCTATATAAACAGACAGTCGAGTAGATATAGAAACAGACAGTAGATTAGCTGTAGAAACAGACAGTAGAGTAGCTATAGAAACAGACTGTAGAGTAGCTATCGTAACATACAGTAGAGTAGCTATAGAAACAGACAGTAGTGTAGCTATATAAACAGACAGTCGAGTAGCTATAGAAACAGACAGTAGAGTAGCTATAGAAATAGACAGTAGAGTAGCTATAGAAACAGACAGTAGTGTAACTATAGAAACAGACAGTAGAGTAGCTATTGAAACAGACAGTAGAGTAGCTATAGAAACAGACAGTAGTGTAACTATAGAAACAGACAGTCGAGTAGCTATAGAAACAGACAGTAGATTAGCTGTAGAAACAGACAGTAGAGTAGCTATAGAAACAGACTGTAGAGTAGCTATCGTAACATACAGTAGAGTAGCTATAGAAACAGACAGTAGTGTAGCTATATAAACAGACAGTCGAGTAGCTATAGAAACAGACAGTAGAGTAGCTATAGAAATAGACAGTAGAGTAGCTATAGAAACAGACAGTAGAGTAGCTATAGAAACAGACAGTAGAGTAGCTATAGAAACAGACAGTAGTGTAACTATAGAAACAGACAGTAGAGTAGCTATAGAAACAGACAGTAGTGTAGCTATATAAACAGACAGTAGAGTAGCTATAGAAACAGACACTAGAGTAGCTATAGAAACAGACAGTAGAGTAGCTATAGAAACAGACAGTAGAGTAGCTATAGAAACAGACAGTAGTGTAGCTATATAAACAGACAGTCGAGTAGCTATAGAAACTGACAGTAGAGTAGCTATAGAAACAGACAGTAGAGTAGCTATAGAAACAGACAGTAGAGTAGCTATAGAAACAGACAGTAGAGTAGCTGTAGAAACAGACAGTAGAGTAGCTATAGAAACAGACAGTACAGTAGCTATAGAAACAGACAGTAGAGTAGCTATAGAAACAGACAGTAGAGTAGCTATAGAAACAGACAGTAGAGTAGCTATAGAAACAGACAGTGGATTAGCTATAGAAACATACAGTAGAGTAGCTATAGAAACAGACAGTAGAGTAGCTATAGAAACAAAAAGTAGAGTAGCTATTGAAACAGACAGTAGAGTAGCTATAGAAACAGACAGTAGAGTAGCTATAGAAACAGACAGTACAGTAGCTATAGAAACAGACAGTAGTGTAGCTATATAAACAGACAGTCGAGTAGCTATAGAAACAGACAGTACAGTAGCTATAGAAACAGACAGTAGAGTAGCTATAGAAACAGACAGTAGAGTAGCTATAGAAACAGACAGTACAGTAGCTATAGAAACAGACAGTACAGTAGCTATAGAAACAGACAGTAGAGTAGCTATAGAAACAGACAGTAGAGTAGCTATAGAAACAGACAGTGGATTAGCTATAGAAACATACAGTAGAGTAGCTATAGAAACATACAGTAGAGTAGCTATAGAAACATACAGTAGAGTAGCTATAGAAACAGACAGTAGAGTAGCTATAGAAACAGACGCTAGAGTAGCTATAGAAACAGACAGTAGAGTAGCTATAGAAACAGACAGTAGTGTAGCTATATAAACAGACAGTCGAGTAGCTATAGAAACAGACAGTAGAGTAGCTGTAGAAACAGACAGTAGAGTAGCTATAGAAACAGACAGTAGTGTAGCTATATAAACAGACAGTAGAGTAGCTATAGAAACAGACACTAGAGTAGCTATAGAAACAGACAGTAGAGTAGCTATAGAAACAGACAGTAGAGTAGCTATAGAAACAGACAGTAGTGTAGCTATATAAACAGACAGTCGAGTAGCTATAGAAACAGACAGTACAGTAGCTATAGAAACAGACAGTAGAGTAGCTATAGAAACAGACAGTACAGTAGCTATAGAAACAGACAGTACAGTAGCTATAGAAACAGACAGTAGAGTAGCTATAGAAACAGACAGTAGAGTAGCTATAGAAACAGACAGTGGATTAGCTATAGAAACATACAGTAGAGTAGCTATAGAAACATACAGTAGAGTAGCTATAGAAACAGACAGTAGAGTAGCTATAGAAACAGACAGTAGAGTAGCTATTGAAACAGACAGTAGAGTAGCTATAGAAACAGACAGTAGTGTAACTATAGAAACAGACAGTAGAGTAGCTATAGAAACAGACAGTAGTGTAGCTATATAAACAGACAGTCGAGTAGATATAGAAACAGACAGTAGATTAGCTGTAGAAACAGACAGTAGAGTAGCTATAGAAACAGACTGTAGAGTAGCTATCGTAACATACAGTAGAGTAGCTATAGAAACAGACAGTAGTGTAGCTATATAAACAGACAGTCGAGTAGCTATAGAAACAGACAGTAGAGTAGCTATAGAAACAGACAGTAGAGTAGCTATAGAAACAGACAGTAGTGTAACTATAGAAACAGACAGTAGAGTAGCTATTGAAACAGACAGTAGAGTAGCTATAGAAACAGACAGTAGTGTAACTATAGAAACAGACAGTAGAGTAGCTATAGAAACAGACAGTAGTGTAGCTATATAAACAGACAGTCGAGTAGCTATAGAAACAGACAGTAGATTAGCTGTAGAAACAGACAGTAGAGTAGCTATAGAAACAGACTGTAGAGTAGCTATCGTAACATACAGTAGAGTAGCTATAGAAACAGACAGTAGTGTAGCTATAGAAACAGACAGTAGAGTAGCTATAGAAACAGACAGTAGAGTAGCTATAGAAATAGACAGTAGAGTAGCTATAGAAACAGACAGTAGAGTAGCTATAGAAACAGACAGTAGTGTAACTATAGAAACAGACAGTAGTGTAGCTATATAAACAGACAGTAGAGTAGCTATAGAAACAGACACTAGAGTAGCTATAGAAACAGACAGTAGAGTAGCTATAGAAACAGACAGTAGAGTAGCTATAGAAACAGACAGTAGTGTAGCTATATAAACAGACAGTCGAGTAGCTATAGAAACAGACAGTAGAGTAGCTATAGAAACAGACAGTAGAGTAGCTATAGAAACAGACAGTAGAGTAGCTATAGAAACAGACAGTAGAGTAGCTATAGAAACAGACAGTAGAGTAGCTGTAGAAACAGACAGTAGAGTAGCTATAGAAACAGACAGTACAGTAGCTATAGAAACAGACAGTAGAGTTGCTATAGAAACAGACAGTAGAGTAGCTATAGAAACAGACAGTGAATTAGCTATAGAAACATACAGTAGAGTAGCTATAGAAACAGACAGTAGAGTAGTTATAGAAACAGACAGTAGAGTAGCTATAGAAACAGACAGTAGAGTAGCTATAGAAACAGACAGTAGTGTAACTATAGAAACAGACAGTAGAGTAGCTATAGAAACAGACAGTAGTGTAGCTATATAAACAGACAGTCGAGTAGCTATAGAAACAGACAGTAGAGTAGCTGTAGAAACAGACAGTAGAGTAGCTATAGAAACAGACTGTAGAGTAGCTATCGTAACATACAGTAGAGTAGCTATAGAAACAGACAGTAGTGTAACTATAGAAACAGACAGTAGAGTAGCTATAGAAACAGACAGTAGTGTAGCTATATAAACAGACAGTCGAGTAGCTATAGAAACAGACAGTACAGTAGCTATAGAAACAGACAGTAGAGTAGCTATAGAAACAGACAGTACAGTAGCTATAGAAACAGACAGTACAGTAGCTATAGAAACAGACAGTAGAGTAGCTATAGAAACAGACATTAGAGTAGCTATAGAAACAGACAGTAGAGTAGCTATAGAAACAGACAGTAGAGTAGCTATTGAAACAGACAGTAGAGTAGCTATAGAAACAGACAGTAGTGTAACTATAGAAACAGACAGTAGAGTAGCTATAGAAACAGACAGTAGTGTAGCTATATAAACAGACAGTCGAGTAGCTATAGAAACAGACAGTAGATTAGCTGTAGAAACAGACAGTAGAGTAGCTATAGAAACAGACTGTAGAGTAGCTATCGTAACATACAGTAGAGTAGCTATAGAAAGAGACAGTAGTGTAGCTATATAAACAGACAGTCGAGTAGCTATAGAAACAGACAGTAGAGTAGCTATAGAAATAGACAGTAGAGTAGCTATAGAAACAGACAGTAGAGTAGCTATAGAAACAGACAGTAGAGTAGCTATAGAAACAGACAGTAGTGTAGCTATATAAACAGACAGTAGAGTAGCTATAGAAACAGACACTAGAGTAGCTATAGAAACAGACAGTAGAGTAGCTATAGAAACAGACAGTAGTGTAGCTATATAAACAGACAGTCGAGTAGCTATAGAAACTGACAGTAGAGTAGCTATAGAAACAGACAGTAGAGTAGCTATAGAAACAGACAGTAGAGTAGCTATAGAAACAGACAGTAGAGTAGCTGTAGAAACAGACAGTAGAGTAGCTATAGAAACAGACAGTACAGTAGCTATAGAAACAGACAGTAGAGTAGCTATAGAAACAGACAGTAGAGTAGCTATAGAAACAGACAGTAGAGTAGCTATTGAAACAGACAGTAGAGTAGCTATAGAAACAGACAGTAGTGTAACTATAGAAACAGACAGTAGAGTAGCTATAGAAACAGACAGTAGTGTAGCTATATAAACAGACAGTCAAGTAGCTATAGAAACAGACAGTAGAGTAGCTGTAGAAACAGACAGTAGAGTAGCTATAGAAACAGACTGTAGAGTAGCTATCGTAACATACAGTAGAGTAGCTATAGAAACAGACAGTAGTGTAACTATAGAAACAGACAGTAGAGTAGCTATAGAAACAGACAGTAGTGTAGCTATATAAACAGACAGTCGAGTAGCCATAGAAACAGACAGTACAGTAGCTATAGAAACAGACAGTAGAGTAGCTATAGAAACAGACAGTAGAGTAGCTATAGAAACAGACAGTAGAGTAGCTATAGAAACAGACAGTACAGTAGCTATAGAAACAGACAGTACAGTAGCTATAGAAACAGACAGTACAGTAGCTATAGAAACAGACAGTAGAGTAGCTATAGAAACAGACAGTGGATTAGCTATAGAAACATACAGTAGAGTAACTATAGAAACATACAGTAGAGTAGCTATAGAAACATACAGTAGAGTAGCTATAGAAACAGACAGTAGAGTAGCTATAGAAACAGACACTATAGTAGCTATAGAAACAGACAGTAGAGTAGCTATAGAAACAGACAGTAGTGTAGCTTTATAAACAGACAGTCGAGTAGCTATAGAAACAGACAGTAGAGTAGCTGTAGAAACAGACAGTAGAGTAGCTATAGAAACAGACAGTAGTGTAGCTATATAAACAGACAGTCGAGTAGCTATAGAAACAGACAGTAGAGTAGCTATAGAAACAGACAGTAGAGTAGCTATAGAAACAGACAGTAGTGTAACTATAGAAACAGACAGTAGTGTAGCTATATAAACAGACAGTAGAGTAGCTATAGAAACAGACAGTAGAGTAGCTATAGAAACAGACAGTAGAGTAGCTATAGAAACAGACAGTAGAGTAGCAATATAAAAAGACAGTAGCTTAGCTATAGAAACATACAGTAGAATAGCTATAGCAACAGACAGAGTACCTATATAAACTGACAGTCGAGTAGCTATAGAAACAGACAGTAGAGTAGTTATTGAAACAGACAGTAGAGTAGCTATAGAAACAGACAGTAGAGTAGCTATAGAAACAGACAGTAGTGTAACTATAGAAACAGATAGTAGAGTAGCTATAGAAACAGACAGTAGAGTAGCTATATAAACAGACAGTCGAGTAGCTATAGAAACAGACAGTTGAGTAACTACAGAAACAGACAGTAGAGTAAATACAGAAACAGACAGTAGATTAGCAATATAAAAAGACTGTAGGGTAACTATAGAAACAGACAGTAGAGTAGCTATAGAAACATACAGTAGGGTAGATATAGAAACATAAAGTAGATTAGCTAAAGAAACATACAGTAGATTAGCTATAGCAACAGACAGTAGATTAGCAATATGAAAAGACAGTAGGGTAATTATAGAAACAGACACAGTACCTATATAAACAGACAGTCGAGTAGCTATAGAAACATACAGTAGATTAGCAATATAAAAAGACAGTAGGGTAGCTATAGAAACATACAGTAGAGTAGCTATAGAAGCAGACAGTAGAGTAGCTATAGTAACAGACAGTAGAGTAGTTATTGAAACAGACAGTAGGGTAGCTATAGAAAGAGACAGTACAGTAGCTATAGAAACAGAAAGTAGAGTAGCTATAGTAACAGACAGTAGAGAAATGATAGAAACAGACAGTATAGTAACTATAGAAACAGGCAGTAGAGTAGCTATAGAAGCCAAAATTAGTGTAGCTATGGAAACAAACAGTATTTTACCTAAGTAAACAGACAGTAGATTAGCAATATAAAAAGACAGTAGATTAGCTATAGAAACATACAGTAGAATAGCTATAGCAACAGACAGTAGAGTAACTATAGAAACAGACAGTAGAGTAGCTATAGAAACAGACAGTAGAGTAGCTATAGAAACAGACAGTAGTGTAGCTATATAAACAGACAGTCGAGTAGCTATAGAAACAGAAAGTAGAGTAGCTATAGAAACAGACAGTAGAGTAACTATAGAAACAGACAGTAGTGTAGCTATATAAACAGACTGCCGAGTAGCTATAGAAACAGAAAGTAGAGTAGCTATAGAAACAGACAGTAGAGTAACTATAGAAACAGACAGTAGAGTAGCTATAGAAACAGACAGTAGTGTAGCTATATAAACAGACAGTCGAGTAGCTATAGAAACAGACAGTAGAGTAGTTATTGAAACAGACAGTAGGGTAGCTATAGAAACAGACAGTAGAGTAGCTATAGTAACAGACAGTAGAGTAGCTATAGAAACAGGCAGTAGAGTAGCTATAGAAACAGACAGTAGAGTAACTATAGAAAGAGACAGTACAGTAGCTATAGAAACAGACAGTAGAGAAATGATAGAAACAGACAGTATAGTAACTATAGAAACAGGCAGTAGAGTAGCTATAGAAACAAACAGTATTTTACCTAAGTAAACAGACAGTAGATTAGCAATATAAAAAGACAGTAGATTAGCTATAGAAACATACAGTAGAATAGCTATGGAAACATACAGTAGAATAGCTATAGCAACAGACAGTAGAGTAACTATAGAAACATACAGTAGAATAGCTATAGCAACAGACAGAGTACCTATATAAACTGACAGTAGAGTAGCTATAGAAACAGACTGTAGAGTAGCTATCGTAACATACATTAGAGATGCTATAGAAACAGACAGTAGAGTAGCTATATAAACAGACAGTAGTGTAGCTATATAAACAGACAGTCGAGTAGCTATAGAAACAGAAAGTAGAGTAGCTATAGAAACAGACAGTAGAGTAACTATAGAAACAGACAGTAGAGTAGCTATAGAAACAGACAGTAGTGTAGCTATAGAAACAGACAGTAGAGTAGTTATTGAAACTGACAGTAGGGTAGCTATAGAAACAGACAGCAGAGTAGCTATAGAAACAGACAGTAGAGTAGCTATAGAAACAGACAGTAGAGTAGCTATAGTAACAGACAGTAGAGTAGCTATAGAAACAGACACTAGAGTAATTATAGAAACAGACACTAGAGTAACTATAGAAACAGACAGTAGAGTAACTATAGAAACAGGCAGTAGAGTAGCTATAGAAGCCAAAATTAGTGTAGCTATGGAAACAAACAGTATTTTACCTAAGTAAACAGACAGTAGATTAGCAATATAAAAAGACAGTAGATTAGCTATAGAAACATACAGTAGAATAGCTATAGCAACAGACAGTAGAGTAACTATAGAAACAGACAGTAGAGTAGCTATAGAAACAGACAGTAGAGTAGCTATAGAAACAGACAGTAGTGTAGCTATATAAACAGACAGTCGAGTAGCTATAGAAACAGAAAGTAGAGTAGCTATAGAAACAGACAGTAGAGTAACTATAGAAACAGACAGTAGTGTAGCTATATAAACAGACTGCCGAGTAGCTATAGAAACAGAAAGTAGAGTAGCTATAGAAACAGACAGTAGAGTAACTATAGAAACAGACAGTAGAGTAGCTATAGAAACAGACAGTAGTGTAGCTATATAAACAGACAGTCGAGTAGCTATAGAAACAGACAGTAGAGTAGTTATTGAAACAGACAGTAGGGTAGCTATAGAAACAGACAGTAGAGTAGCTATAGTAACAGACAGTAGAGTAGCTATAGAAACAGGCAGTAGAGTAGCTATAGAAACAGACAGTAGAGTAACTATAGAAAGAGACAGTACAGTAGCTATAGAAACAGACAGTAGAGAAATGATAGAAACAGACAGTATAGTAACTATAGAAACAGGCAGTAGAGTAGCTATAGAAACAAACAGTATTTTACCTAAGTAAACAGACAGTAGATTAGCAATATAAAAAGACAGTAGAGTAGCTATAGTAACATACAGTAGAATAGCTATGGAAACATACAGTAGAATAGCTATAGCAACAGACAGTAGAGTAACTATAGAAACATACAGTAGAATAGCTATAGCAACAGACAGAGTACCTATATAAACTGACAGTAGAGTAGCTATAGAAACAGACTGTAGAGTAGCTATCGTAACATACATTAGAGATGCTATAGAAACAGACAGTAGAGTAGCTATATAAACAGACAGTAGTGTAGCTATATAAACAGACAGTCGAGTAGCTATAGAAACAGAAAGTAGAGTAGCTATAGAAACAGACAGTAGAGTAACTATAGAAACAGACAGTAGAGTAGCTATAGAAACAGACAGTAGTGTAGCTATAGAAACAGACAGTAGAGTAGTTATTGAAACTGACAGTAGGGTAGCTATAGAAACAGACAGCAGAGTAGCTATAGAAACAGACAGTAGAGTAGCTATAGAAACAGACAGTAGAGTAGCTATAGTAACAGACAGTAGAGTAGCTATAGAAACAGACACTAGAGTAATTATAGAAACAGACACTAGAGTAACTATAGAAACAGACAGTAGAGTAACTATAGAAACAGACACTAGAGTAACTATAGAAACAGACACTAGAGTAACTATAGAAACAGACAGTAGAGTAACTATAGAAACAGACACTAGAGTAACTATAGAAACAGACACTAGAGTAACTATAGAAACAGACACTAGAGTAACTATAGAATCAGACACTAGAGTAACTATAGAAACAGACACTAGAGTAACTATAGAAACAGACACTAGAGTAACTATAGAAACAGACACTAGAGTAACTATAGAAACAGACACTAGAGTAACTATAGAAACAGACACTAGAGTAACTATAGAAACAGACCCTAGAGTAACTATAGAAACAGACCCTAGAGTAACTATAGAAACAGACAGTAGAGTAACTATAGAAACAGACACTAGAGTAACTATAGAAACAGACACTAGAGTAACTATAGAAACAGACACTAGAGTAACTATATAAACATACCATTGAGTAGCTATTGAAACAGACCGTAGAGTAACTATAGAAACAGAATGTAGGTCATTCTGAAATACTTACAATACAGAGTTTCTTGTTATCTGCAAGGTGATATTTGAAGGACCAGCCACGCAAAGAAGAAATCTCAATTTAAGCACTTTTGTTAGAAGCTGTCGCACATTGTATTGACAAATCTAAACTCTCAATCTTTGAAAGTCCTTTTGATGATGATAAACTTTTAATGAATGACCCACATACAGTCATCACATAATTACAACATTCAAAGTTACTATACCCCCTTCATCAATCCAGGAAAGATAGAATCAAAAAGTCAAATGAAATGTACGGATTTCCATCATCATTTCAGATTTCAGTCTCCACTTAATTTTCTGTACTACGTTGTGCACGTTTCCGTGGTAATTAGTGTACAGTGGATTTGTCTTGTAGAGGTCAGGGAGCAGCAGAATCATGTCATCATGTTCTTTGATCCTCTAAATAGTATGAACATGAGTCATAATGTCAAACTCAATTGTGTTATGAATATGGAATAAGGTCAATCAAAGAAAAACTTCCAAGGCTGTGTGCTATAATTGCCCACTTCCAGGAAGAAACTACCAGAAAATATTGTGACATCCAACCCCATACTGGGTGACAACCAACCCCATACTGGGTGACAACTAACCCCATACTGGGTGACAACTAACCCCATACTGGGTGACAACCAACCCCATACTGGGTGAAAACCAACCCCATTCTTGGTGACAACCAACCCCATTCTTGGTGACAACCAACCCTATACTGGGTGACACCCAACCCCATTCTTGGTGACAACCAACCCCATTCTTGGTGACAACCAACCCCATACTGGGAGACAACCAACCCCATACTGGGTGATAACCAACCCCATACTGGATGACAACCAACCCCATACTGGGAGATAACCAACCCCATACTGGGTGACAACCAACCCCATACTGGGAGATAACCAACCCCATACTGGGTGATAACCAACCCCATACTGGGTGACAACCAACCCCATACTGGGTGACAACCAACCCCATACTGGGAGATAACCAACCCCATTCTGTATGAATACCAACCCCATACTGGGTGATAACCAACCCCATACTGGTTGACAACCAACCCCATTCTGTGTGACACCCAACCCCATTCTTGGTGACAACCAACCCCATTCTGGGTGACAACCAACCCCATACTGGGTGATAACCAACCCCATTCTGTGTGACAACCAACCCCATACTGGGTGATAACCAACCCCATTCTGTGTGACAACCAACCCCATACTGGGTGATATTCAACCCCATACTGGGTGACAACCAACCCCATACTGGGTGATATTCAACCCCATACTGGGTGACAACCAACCCCATACTGGGTGATATTCAACCCCATACTGGGTGACAACCAACCCCATACTGGGTGATATTCAACCCCATACTGGGTGATAACCAACCCCATACTGGGTGATAACCAACCCCATACTGGGTGACAACCAACCCCATACTGGGTGACAACCAACCCCATACTGGGTGATAACCAACCCCATACTGGGAGACAACCAACCCCATACTGGGTGACAACCAACCCCATACTGGGTGACAACCAACCCCATACTGGGAGATAACCAACCCCATACTCGGTGACAACCAACCCCGTACTGGTTGATAACCAACCCCATACTGTGTGACAACCAACCCCATACTGGGTGACAACCAACCCCGTACTGGTTGATAACCAACCCCATACTGTGTGACAACCAACCCCATAGTGGGTGACAACCAACCCCATACTGTGTGACAACCAACCCCATAGTGGGTGACAACCAAACCCCATACTGGGTGATATTCAACCCCGTACTTGGTGATAACCAACCCCATTCTGTGTGAATTCCAACCCCATAGCCTGCGATGGGGCTGCTTGTCACCAGTGGACAGTGTGCTTGATGGCTTATAACTCTGTTTTGGAATAAGCTATGAGGATAAAAATGTACATTACTAGGTGTATTAGGATGTGTGGAGAATGTGGAAAATACAGTATATAGATATACAGTGAGTAAACAACAATATAGAAATGTCCCATGTACCAGCGTACATGGAACATTAGTCTCAAGGTGCAGAGTACCAGGCAGGTAGCCGGCTGGTGGTGGCCTCTCAATCCTGGCTTTGATGCAGCTGTACTGTCTCCGTCTTCTAGATGGTATCGGGGTGAACAGGCCGTGGCTCGGGTGGCTGAGGTCCTTGAAGATCTTCTAGATGGTAGCGGGGTGAACAGGCCATGGCTCGGGTGGCTGAGGTCCTTGAAGATCTTCTAGATGGTATCGGGGTGAACAGGCCGTGGCTCGGGTGGCTGAGGTCCTTGAATATCTTCTAGTTGGTAGAGGGGTGAACAGGACTGTGGCTCGGGTGGCTGAGGTCCTTGAATATCTTCTAGTTAGTAGAGGGGTGAACAGGACTGTGGCTCGGGTGGCTGAGGTCCTTGATGATCTTCTAGTTGGTAGAGGGGTGAACAGGACTGTGGCTCGGGTGGCTGAGGTCCTTGAATATCTTCTAGTTAGTAGAGGGGTGAACAGGACTGTGGCTCGGGTGGCTGAGGTCCTTGATGATCTTCTAGTTGGTAGAGGGGTGAACGGGACTGTGGCTCGGGTGGCTGAGGTCCTTGATGATCTTCTAGTTGGTAGAGGGGTGAACGGGACTGTGGCTCGGGTGGCTGAGGTCCTTGATGATCTTCTAGTTGGTAGAGGGGTGAACGGGACTGTGGCTCGGGTGGCTGAGGTCCTTGAAGAACTTCTAGTTAGTAGAGAGGTGAACAGGACTGTGGCCCGGGTGGCTGAGGTCCTTGATGATCTTTTAGTTGGTAGAGGGGTGAACAGGACTGTGGCTCGGGTGGCTGAGGTCCTTGATGATCTTTTAGTTGGTAGAGGGGTGAACAGGCCGTGGCTCGGGTGGCTGAGGTCCTTGATGATCTTTTAGTTGGTAGAGGGGTGAACAGGACTGTGGCTCGGGTGGCTGAGGTCCTTGATGATCTTTTAGTTGGTAGAGGGGTGAACAGGACTGTGGCTCGGGTGGCTGAGGTCCTTGATGATCTTCTAGTTGGTAGAGGGGTGAACAGGACTGTGGCTCGGGTGGCTGAGGTCCTTGATGATCTTTTAGTTGGTAGAGGGGTGAACAGGACTGTGGCTCGGGTGGCTGAGGTCCTTGATGATCTTTTAGTTGGTAGAGGGGTGAACAGGACTGTGGCTCGGGTGGCTGAGGTCCTTGATGATCTTTTAGTTGGTAGAGGGGTGAACAGGACTGTGGCTCGGGTGGCTGAGGTCCTTGATGATCTTCTAGTTGGTAGAGGGGTGAACAGGACTGTGGCTCGGGTGGCTGAGGTCCTTGATGATCTTTTAGTTGGTAGAGGGGTGAACAGGACTGTGGCTCGGGTGGCTGAGGTCCTTGATGATCTTCTAGTTGGTAGAGGGGTGAACAGGACTGTGGCTCGGGTGGCTGAGGTCCTTGATGATCTTCTTGGCCTTTCTTTGACACAGAGTGCTGTAAATGCCCTGGAGGGCAGGCAGCGTGTCCCCAGTGATGTGTCAGGCTGACCGCACCCGATCAGAGCAATCTCCCCTCCCTTAACACAGGTCTGTTGGGATTAAAAAGCTCAGTTCTCAGTGAATTGAAAAAACGCATTTCTTGTTGTGGTAACTAAGCTGTCAACTGATAAGGGAGTCCCGGTATCAACTGCGTTGTAATCCATTTTACCATCGCTCCCTTGTACTTTCCTTTCTCTAACAGCTTGGAAATATGGTTTGAGGCCTGAACCCAAATGTCACTCCAACTGTTTCCTCCAACTGCTCATACAATGAAACATGTAAAGTCGCATGCATGAAGAAGCTAGTGTATGAGGCAGTGGGCTTCCAGTCCAAAGATAATTCATGCATGTGGTCACCACTTGTCCTTAGGGCCCATTGCATTGATCTGTAAATTAAGAGACTTAAATAAAGGCTATGGAGTTAAACATATTTTAATTGAATACAATACGCAGTCCACCTCTTCTTTACTTTATTATGAGGTTTATTTGACAATGATAAAGAGGCATCACTACATACCCCGGTTCGATTCCAGGTTGTATTACAATTGGCCGTTATTGGGAGTCATAGGGCGGCGCACAATTGGCCCAGCATCGGCCGGGTTAGGACGTCATTGTAAATAAGAATTTGTTCTTAAAACTGCCTTTCCTAGTTAAATAAAGGTTATATGCCAGATTTAGCCAGGCGCATAATTTTCATCTTTAGTCCCTCCTGTGAAGCATGGAGAATTTGTGCTTAATTTCCATCATGTAGAAGTGTCTTCTACGTGGCTCCGTCTGTATCTTCTGGAGGGCCATCAACCACTCATCTTCATGCAGCTCTGGGTGCAAAAACAGCAGGAAACGGTGATGTTGTGAGGTGAGGAAGCATGAAGGGAAGCCGAGGTAGAACAAGGGGTAGAAGAGGGGAGGCCACTTTGTATCATGTCAGCTTTAGCCTTTATTCTCCATGTTGGACACGGCCTCTACGTTGTCTCCTGTCGCCATTCACAATCACTTCCCTTTAAAACACCCAGCCACCCAGGATGCTTTGACACCACACATACACACACACGCACACGCACACGCACACGCACACACACACAGACACACAGACACACACAGACACACACACACACGTGTGCACGCACTTATGCACCAATGCATTTACGCACCAACGCACGCACACACACACACACACCCCTTCACCCCCCTCCACTACCCCCACACATTCCCCTATCTGTCAATGCTGCTAAAATAATGTAGTTAATGACTTAATTAACATTTCCATAATCTATTTGAATAAATCTCACGTGGCATAATGAGAGTTTCTAACCTCCAGGCCATGGTGATGGTGATGTGGTATGATCATTCACAGTGTGGCGAGCTGCTTGCTCCTCTTGGCTCAGAGCTGTGTCTCTGGTTATGACAGCGGGGAGGGAGAGGGTTGTGTGTGTGTGTGTGTGTGTGTGTGTGTGTGTGTGTGTGTGTGTGTGTGTGTGTGTGTGTGTGTGTGTGTGTGTGTGTGTGTGTGTGTGTGTGTGTGTGTGTGTGTGTGTGTGTGTGTGTGTGTGTGTGTGTGTGTGAGCTCAAGCCTAAAAAATACCACGTGACTTCCTGGTTATGCACAATGTCAGACCTGTAGCAGCACTGTCTGCCTACTACTCAGTAGATAGGAGAGGTATGTTTTAGAGATGTCAGATCCAAATTACCCAGAATCCTACACTACATCTTCAAACAAAAGGCACTGCTTTTGTGCCAGGTTTCTATTTGTAATCCTATTCCAACATCTGCTGCAGGTTCCCCAGGCAACAACCGCTGCAGGTTCCCCAGGCAACAACCGCTGCAGGTTCCCCAGGCAACAACCGCTGCAGGTTCCCCAGGCAACAACCGCTGCAGGTTCCCCAGGCAACAACCGCTGCAGGTACCCCAGGCAACATCTGTTGCAGGTTCCCCAGGCAACATCTGCTGCAGGTTCCCCAGGCAACATCTGTTGCAGGTTCCCCAGGCAACATCTGCTGCAGGTTCCCCAGGCAACATCTGCTGCAGGTTCCCCAGGAAACATCTGCTACTGGTTCCCCAGCCTACATCTGCTACGGGTTACCCAGGCAACATCTGCTACAGGTTCCCCAGCCTACATCTGCTACAGGTTCCCCAGGCAACATCTGCTACAGGTTCCCCAGGTAACATCTGCTGCAGGTCCCCAGGCAACATCTGCTGCAGGTTCCCCAGGCAACATCTGCTGCAGGTTCCCCTGGCAACATCTGCTACAGGTTCCCCAGGTAACATCTGCTGTAGGTCCCCTGGCAACATCTGCTACAGGTTCCCCAGGCAACATCTGCTACAGGTTCCCCAGGCAACATCTGCTGTCTCTGATCTGCAAGTACCAATGGAGGGAGTCATCCAGACTGCTGTTTGGTTCAACTGGAGGGAGTCATCCTGACTGCTGTTTGGTTCAACTGGAGGGAGTCATCCTGACTGCTGTTTGGTTCAACTGGAGGGAGTCATCTAGACTGCTGTTTGGTTCAACTGGAGGGAGTCATCCTGACTGCTGTTTGGTTCAACTGGAGGGAGTCATCCAGACTGCTGTTTGGTTCAACTGGAGGGAGTCATCCAGACTGCTATTTGGTTCAACTGGAGGGAGTCATCTAGACTGCTGTTTGGTTCAACTGGAGGGAGTCATCCAGACTGCTGTTTGGTTCAACTGGAGGGAGTCATCCTGACTGCTGTTTGGTTCAACTGGAGGGAGTCATCTAGACTGCTGTTTGGTTCAACTGGAGGGAGTCATCCAGACTGCTGTTTGGTTCAACTGGAGGGAGTCATCCTGACTGCTGTTTGGTTCAACTGGAGGGAGTCATCTAGACTGCTGTTTGGTTCAACTGGAGGGAGTCATCCTGACTGCTGTTTGGTTCAACTGGAGGGAGTCATCTAGACTGCTGTTTGGTTCAACTGGAGGGAGTCATCCTGACTGCTGTTTGGTTCAACTGGAGGGAGTCATCTAGACTGCTGTTTGGTTCAACTGGAGGGAGTCATCTAGACTGCTGTTTGGTTCAACTGGAGGGAGTCATCTAGACTGCCTGTTGCGTTCAACTCCAAGGTCTGGCTTATTGAAACAAGAGAAGGACCTCACCCCAAGACGGCCTAAATCAAGATCTCACACATGACAAATGGATCAAATAAACACTCTGTAATTTGTGACATTAGGCCTATTGCTAACCTAACAGCACATGGTGGAGATACTGTTTTTGAAAAAAAAAAAAAAAACAACAGCCATGTTTGTTTGAAGTGATTGAAGAGGAGTGCAGTCAGACAGAGTATCTGCGCATTTGCAAAGGGGATACACTTCACCCCACTACAACGTGGTATCAACGGGACCAAAACAGAGGAGAGGTTTAAAAAAGCCTGGTACTTCAACACTCTTATTAACTGTTGTGGAAATCGGAATCGATATGGATGTTTACTTCACCTTTTTTAGGGTAAAGTGTTATTCTTCCCCTGTAACTACGACAGAGTGACAACCAACAGGGATTGTCTCTGAGCTGTCCCAAGGGTGGACACATCTTATACGGTAACGTTGCGTATGCACAGCGATGACACGGAGACGGAGACTCCTCTTCCTGCTTACACCACGGAACATCTGACGGGACCAATCACAGGCAAGACGCGACAACATGATTTTAGCTCCTTTGCTACCAGACTGGCGTTTCTGCACGCCCCTGTTCCGTTTTAAACCAATTAAAAATTAGTCTAAACATGCGTACCAAATGGCAACCTAATCCCTACATAGAGCACTACCGTTGACCAGAGGCCTATTGGTCCTGGTATACAGCACACTACCGTTGACCAGAGGCCTATTGGTCCTGGTATATAGTACACTACTGTTGACCAGAAGCCTATTGGTCCTGGTATATAGTACACTACCATTGACCATAGGCCTATTGGTCCTGGTATATAGCACACTACTGTTGACCAGAGGCCTATTGGTCCTGGTATACAGCATACTACCGTTGACCAGAGGCCTATTGGTCCTGGTATATAGTACACTACTGTTGACCAGAGGCCTATTGGTCCTTGTATGTAGCACACTACCGTTGACCAGAGGCCTATTGGTCCTTGTATATAGTACACTACCGTTGACCAGAGGCCTATTGGTCCTTGTATGTAGCAAACTACCGTTGACCAGAGGCCTATTGGTCCTTGTATGTAGCACACTACCGTTGACCAGAGGCCTATTGGTCCTTGTATATAGTGCACTACCATTGACCAGAGGCCTATTGGTCCTTGTATGTAGTACACTACTGTTGACCAGAGGCCTATTGGTCCTGGTATATAGTACACTACCGTTGGTCAGAGGCCTATTGGTCCTGGTATATAGCACACTACTGTTGACCAGAGGCCTATTGGTCCTGGTATACAGTACACTACCGTTGACCAGAGGCCTATTGGTCCTGGTATATAGTACACTACTGTTGACCAGAGGCCTATTGGTCCTGGTATACAGTACACTACCGTTGACCAGAGGCCTATTGGTCCTTGTATATAGTGCACTACCATTGACCAGAGGCCTATTGGTCCTTGTATGTAGTACACTACTGTTGACCAGAGGCCTATTGGTCCTGGTATATAGTACACTACCGTTGGTCAGAGGCCTATTGGTCCTGGTATATAGCACACTACTGTTGACCAGAGGCCTATTGGTCCTGGTATACAGTACACTACCGTTGACCAGAGGCCTATTGGTCCTGGTATATAGTACACTACTGTTGACCAGAGGCCTATTGGTCCTGGTATATAGTACACTACCGTTGGTCAGAGGCCTATTGGTCCTGGTATACAGCACACTATCGTTGACCAGAGGCCTATTGGTCCTGGTATATAGTACACTACCGTTGACCAGAGGCCTATTGGTCCTGGTATACAGTACACTACCATTGACCAGAGGCCTATTGGTCCTGGTATACAGTACACTACCGTTGACCAGAGGCCTATTGGTCCTGGTATATAGTACACTACTGTTGACCAGAGGCCTATTGGTCCTGGTATATAGCACACTACTGTTGACCAGAGGCCTATGGGCCCTGGTCAAAATAATTGCAATATATAGATATTAGAATGTCAGTTGGGATGTAGTCCAAATGAACAAATAAGCCCAGAAGTGGAGGCAAACTAACACAATAACAACAGAAAGGTCAGGCTTCATGGATGCTGGGCGGAAGGGTACGGAGCAGAGCAGGGGGGGGTCGTTTTCTGTTTTTTTGTAAAGGTTTGTCTGGGAGCTCTTTTACAAAGGTTAGCATCTCATACAGTCTGGATGGTATGGTTAGAGGGAGTCCACATCCCAAATGGCATCCTATTTCCTACTGTACGTAGGGTCCCAAGTCCCTATGGGCCCTGGTCAATAGTAGTACACTACATAGGGAATAGGGTGCCATTTGAGAGCCAGCGCAGCACTGTGGGTTCCTCCATGTGGAGGTCTCCCTCCCCCCAGGACCCCAAGGGAAGAGGCTGACTGAGACGCACCCTGACAAGGGGCAGCAGGAGGCTGGCACGTCCCAGCCAGCTCCAGCACCAAGGGGCAAGCTGGAGCCACTCTCCATACCCCATGCCCTTCAACCACCCACCGACCTGCGACTGATGGCCAACGGGGGCGAGAGGGATGGGTGGAGGAGAGAGGGAGAGCAGAGGAGAGGTGGGGAGGGAGGGAGGGAGAGTAGAGGAGAGGTGGGGAGGGAGGGAGGGAGAGTAGAGGAGAGGTGGGGAGGGAGGGAGGGAGAGCAGAGGAGAGGTGGGGAGGGGAAGGTACTTAGGGAGCGGTACAAGAGGAAAATAAACAAAGAGGAGGAGAGGAATGGTAAACAGGGAGTCAGTGCAAAACAATTCAACATTAAACAACAAATAACAAGGGGGTCATTGTTTTAGTTCAGGTAGTTATTTGATTAACTATTCACCAGTCTGATGGCCTGGAGGTAGAAGCTGTTCACCAGTCTGATGGCTTGGGGGTAGAAGCTGTTCAGCAGTCTGATGGCTTGGGGGTAGAATCTGTTCACCATGTCTGATGGCTTGGGGGTAGAAGCTGTTCACCAGTCTGATGGCTTGGGGGTAGAAGCTGTTCAGCAGTCTGATGGCTTGGGGGTAGAAGCTGTTCAGCAGTCTGATGGCTTGGGGGTAGAATCTGTTCACCATGTCTGATGGCTTGGGGTAGAAGCTGTTCACCAGTCTGATGGCTTGGGGGTAGAAGCTGTTCAACAGTCTGATGGCTTGGGGTAGAAGCTGTTCAGCAGTCTGATGGCTGGGGGTAGAAGCTGTTCACCAGTCTGATGCCTTGGGGGTAGAAGCTGTTCAACAGTCTGATGCCTTGGGGGTAGAAGCTGTTCAACAGTCTGATGGCTTGGGGGGTAGAAGCTGTTCAACAGTCTGATGGCTTGGGGGTAGAAGCTGTTCAGCAGTCTGATGCCTTGGGGTAGAAGCTGTTCACCAGTCTGATGGCTGGGGGTAGAAGCTGTTCACCAGTCTGATGCCTTGGGGGTAGAAGCTGTTCACCAGTCTGATGGCTTGGGGGTAGAAGCTGTTCAGCAGTCTGATGCCTTGGGGGTAGAAGCTGTTCACCAGTCTGATGGCTTGGGGGTAGAACCTGTTCAGCAGTCTGATGGCTTGGGGGTAGAAGCTGTTCAGCAGTCTGATGGCTTGGGGTAGAAGCTGTTCACCAGTCTGATGGCTTGGGGGTAGAAGCTGTTAAACAGTCTGATGGCTTGGGGGTAGAAGCTGTTCAGCAGTCTGATGGCTTGGGGGTAGAAGCTGTTCAGTACTCTGATGGCTTGGGGGTAGAAGCTGTTCAACAGTCTTATGGCTTGGGGGTAGAAGCTGTTCAGAGTCTGATGGCTTGGGGGTAGAAGCTGTTCAGAGTCTGATGGCTTGGGGTAGAAGCTGTTCACCAGTCTGATGGCTTAGGGGTAGAAGCGGTTCACCAGTCTGATGGCTGGGGGTAGAAGCTGTTCAACAGTCTGATGGCTTGGGGTAGAAGCTGTTCAACAGTCTGATGCCTTGGGGGTAGAAGCTGTTAAACAGTCTGATGGCTTGGGGTAGAAGCTGTTCAACAGTCTGATGGCTTGGGGTAGAAGCTGTTCAGCAGTCTGATGGCTTGGGGTAGAAGCTGTTCAGTAGTCTGATGGCTTGGGGTAGAAGCTGTTCAACAGTCTTATGCCTTGGGGGTAGAAGCTGTTCAGAGTCTGATGGCTTTGGGGTAGAAGCTGTTCACCAGTCTGATGGCTTGGGGGTAGAAGCTGTTCAGCAGTCTGATGGCTTGGGGTAGAAGCTGTTCAACAGTCTTATGGCTTGGGGGTAGAAGCTGTTCAGAGTCTGATGGCTTGGGGGTAGAAGCTGTTCACCAGTCTGATGGCTTGGGGTAGAAGCTGTTCACCAGTCTGATGGCTTGGGGGTAGAAGCTGTTCAGCAGTCGGTTGGCTGGGGGTAGAAGCTGTTCAACAGTCTTATGGCTTGGGGGTAGAAGCTGTTCAGAGTCTGATGGCTTGGGGGTAGAAGCTGTTCACCAGTCTGATGGCTTGGGGGTAGAAGCTGTTCACCAGTCTGATGGCTTGGGGTAGAAGCTGTTCACCAGTCTGATGGCTGGGGGTAGAAGCTGTTCAACAGTCTGATGGCTGGGGGTAGAAGCTGTTCAACAGTCTGATGGCTTGGGGTAGAAGCTGTTCACCAGTCTGATGGCTTGGGGGTAGAAGCTGTTCAACAGTCTGATGGCTGGGGGTAGAAGCTGTTCAACAGTCTGATGGCTTGGGGGTAGAAGCTGTTCACCAGTCTGATGCCTTGGGGGTAGAAGCTGTTCAACAGTCTGATGCCTTGGGGTAGAAGCTGTTCAACAGTCTGATGGCTTGGGGGTAGAAGCTGTTCAGCAGTCTGATGGCTTGGGGTAGAAGCTGTTCAGCAGTCTGATGGCTTGGGGGTAGAAGCTGTTCAGCAGTCTGATGGCTTGGGGGTAGAAGCTGTTCACCAGTCTGATGGCTTAGGGGTAGAAGCTGTTCACCAGTCTGATGGCTGGGGGTAGAAGCTGTTCAACAGTCTGATGGCTTGGGGTAGAAGCTGTTCAACAGTCTGATGCCTTGGGGTAGAAGCTGTTAAACAGTCTGATGGCTTGGGGTAGAAGCTGTTCAACAGTCTGATGCCTTGGGGGTAGAAGCTGTTCAGCAGTCTGATGGCTTGGGGTAGAAGCTGTTCAGTACTCTGATGGCTTGGGGGTAGAAGCTGTTCAACAGTCTTATGGCTTGGGGGTAGAAGCTGTTCAGAGTCTGATGGCTTGGGGGTAGAAGCTGTTCAGAGTCTGATGGCTTGGGGGTAGAAGCTGTTCACCAGTCTGATGGCTTAGGGGTAGAAGCTGTTCAGTCTGATGGCTGGGGTAGAAGTTCAACAGTCTGATGGCTGGGGGTAGAAGCTGTTCAACAGTCTGATGCCTTGGGGGTAGAAGCTGTTAAACAGTCTGATGGTGGGGGGTAGAAGCTGTTCAACAGATCTGAGCTGTTGCAGTCTTGGGGGTAGAAGCTGTTCAACAGTCTGATGGCTTGGGGGTAGAAGCTGTTCACCAGTCTGATGCCTTGGGGTAGAAGCTGTTCACCAGTCTAGAAGCTGTTCAACAGTCTGATGGCTTGGGGTAGAAGCTGTTCAGCAGTCTGATGGCTGGGGGTAGAAGCTGTTCACCAGTCTGATGCTTGGGGGTAGAAGCTGTTCAACAGTCTGATGGCTTGGGGGTAGAAGCTGTTCAACAGTCTGTCTTGGGGGTAGAAGCTGTTCAACAGTCTGATGGCTTGGGGGTAGAAGCTGTTCAGCAGTCTGATGGCTTGGGGGTAGAAGCTGTTCACCAGTCTGATGGTGGGGGTAGAAGCTGTTCACCAGTCTGATGGCTTGGGGGTAGAAGCTGTTCACCAGTCTGCTGTTCAGCAGTCTGATGGGTAGAAGCTGTTCACCAGTCTGATGGCTTGGGGTAGAAGCTGTTCAACAGTCTGATGGCTTGGGGGTAGAAGCTGTTCACCAGTAGAAGCTGTTCACCAGTCTGATGGCTTGGGGTCAACAGTCTGAGAAGCTGTTCAACAGTCTGATGGCTTGGGGTAGAAGCTGTTCAACAGTCTGATGGCTTGTTCAACAGGGGTAGAAGCTGTTCAACAGTCTGATGGCTTGGGGGTAGAAGCTGTTCAACAGTCTGATGCCTTGGGGGTAGAAGCTGTTCAACAGTCTGATGCCTTGGGGTAGAAGCTGTTCAACAGTCTGATGGCTTGGGGGTAGAAGCTGTTCAGCAGTCTGATTGCTTGGGGGTAGAAGCTGTTCAGCAGTCTGATGGCTTGGGGGTAGAAGCTGTTCAGCAGTCTGATGGCTTGGGGGTAGAAGCTGTTCACCAGTCTGATGGCTTAGGGGTAGAAGCTGTTCACCAGTCTGATGGCTGGGGGTAGAAGCTGTTCAACAGTCTGATGGCTTGGGGGTAGAAGCTGTTCAACAGTCTGATGCCTTGGGGTAGAAGCTGTTAAACAGTCTGATGGCTTGGGGTAGAAGCTGTTCAACAGTCTGATGGCTTGGGGGTAGAAGCTGTTCAGCAGTCTGATGGCTTGGGGGTAGAAGCTGTTCAGTACTCTGATGGCTTGGGGGTAGAAGCTGTTCAACAGTCTTATGGCTTGGGGGGGTAGAAGCTGTTCAGAGTCTGATGGCTTGGGGGTAGAAGCTGTTCAGAGTCTGATGGCTTGGGGGTAGAAGCTGTTCACCAGTCTGATGGCTTAGGGGTAGAAGCGGTTCACCAGTCTGATGGCTGGGGGTAGAAGCTGTTCAACAGTCTGATGGCTTGGGGGTAGAAGCTGTTCAACAGTCTGATGCCTTGGGGGTAGAAGCTGTTAAACAGTCTGATGGCTTGGGGGTAGAAGCTGTTCAACAGTCTGATGGCTTGGGGGTAGAAGCTGTTAAGCAGTCTGATGGCTTGGGGGTAGAAGCTGTTCAGTAGTCTGATGGCTTGGGGGTAGAAGCTGTTCAACAGTCTTATGCCTTGGGGGTAGAAGCTGTTCAGAGTCTGATGGCTTTGGGGTAGAAGCTGTTCACCAGTCTGATGGCTTGGGGGTAGAAGCTGTTCAGCAGTCTGATGGCTTGGGGGTAGAAGCTGTTCAACAGTCTTATGGCTTGGGGGTAGAAGCTGTTCAGAGTCTGATGGCTTGGGGTAGAAGCTGTTCACCAGTCTGATGGCTTGGGGGTAGAAGCTGTTCACCAGTCTGATGGCTTGGGGTAGAAGCTGTTCAGCAGTCGGTTGGCTGGGGGTAGAAGCTGTTCAACAGTCTTATGGCTTGGGGGTAGAAGCTGTTCAGAGTCTGATGGCTTGGGGGTAGAAGCTGTTAAACAGTCTGATGGCTTGGGGGTAGAAGCTGTTCAACAGTCTGATGGCTTGGGGTAGAAGCTGTTCAGCAGTCTGATGGCTTGGGGGTAGAAGCTGTTCAGTACTCTGATGGCTTGGGGTAGAAGCTGTTCAACAGTCTTATGGCTTGGGGGTAGAAGCTGTTCAGAGTCTGATGGTTTGGGGGTAGAAGCTGTTCAGAGTCTGATGGCTTGGGGTAGAAGCTGTTCACCAGTCTGATGGCTTAGGGGTAGAAGCTGTTCACCAGTCTGATGGCTGGGGGTAGAAGCTGTTCAACAGTCTGATGGCTTGGGGGTAGAAGCTGTTCAACAGTCTGATGCCTTGGGGGTAGAAGCTGTTAAACAGTCTGATGGCTTGGGGGTAGAAGCTGTTCAACAGTCTGATGGCTTGGGGGTAGAAGCTGTTCAGCAGTCTGATGGCTTGGGGGTAGAAGCTGTTCAGCAGTCTGATGGCTTGGGGGTAGAATCTGTTCACCATGTCTGATGGCTTGGGGGTAGAAGCTGTTCACCAGTCTGATGGCTTGGGGGGTAGAAGCTGTTCAACAGTCTGATGGCTTGGGGGTAGAAGCTGTTCAGCAGTCTGATGGCTGGGGGTAGAAGCTGTTCACCAGTCTGATGCCTTGGGGGTAGAAGCTGTTCAACAGTCTGATGCCTTGGGGGTAGAAGCTGTTCAACAGTCTGATGGCTTGGGGGGTAGAAGCTGTTCAACAGTCTGATGGCTTGGGGGTAGAAGCTGTTCAGCAGTCTGATGCCTTGGGGGTAGAAGCTGTTCACCAGTCTGATGGCTGGGGGGTAGAAGCTGTTCACCAGTCTGATGCCTTGGGGGTAGAAGCTGTTCACCAGTCTGATGGCTTGGGGGTAGAAGCTGTTCAGCAGTCTGATGCCTTGGGGGTAGAAGCTGTTCACCAGTCTGATGGCTTGGGGGTAGAACCTGTTCAGCAGTCTGATGGCTTGGGGGTAGAAGCTGTTCAGCAGTCTGATGGCTTGGGGGTAGAAGCTGTTCACCAGTCTGATGGCTTGGGGGTAGAAGCTGTTCACCAGTCTGATGGCTGGGGGGTAGAAGCTGTTCAACAGTCTGATGGCTTGGGGGTAGAAGCTGTTCACCAGTCTGATGGCTTGGGGGTAGAAGCTGTTCAACAGTCTGATGCCTTGGAGGTAGAATCTGTTCAACAGTCTGATGGCTTGGGGGTAGAAGCTGTTCAACAGTCTGATGGCTTGGGGGTAGAAGCTGTTCAACAGTCTGATGCCTTGGGGGTAGAAGCTGTTCAACAGTCTGATGCCTTGGGGGTAGAAGCTGTTCAACAGTCTGATGGCTTGGGGGTAGAAGCTGTTCAGCAGTCTGATGGCTTGGGGGTAGAAGCTGTTCAGCAGTCTGATGGCTTGGGGGTAGAAGCTGTTCAGCAGTCTGATGGCTTGGGGGTAGAAGCTGTTCACCAGTCTGATGGCTTAGGGGTAGAAGCTGTTCACCAGTCTGATGGCTGGGGGGTAGAAGCTGTTCAACAGTCTGATGGCTTGGGGGTAGAAGCTGTTCAACAGTCTGATGCCTTGGGGGTAGAAGCTGTTAAACAGTCTGATGGCTTGGGGGTAGAAGCTGTTCAACAGTCTGATGGCTTGGGGGTAGAAGCTGTTCAGCAGTCTGATGGCTTGGGGTAGAAGCTGTTCAGTACTCTGATGGCTTGGGGTAGAAGCTGTTCAACAGTCTTATGGCTTGGGGGGTAGAAGCTGTTCAGAGTCTGATGGCTTGGGGTAGAAGCTGTTCAGAGTCTGATGGCTTGGGGGTAGAAGCTGTTCACCAGTCTGATGGCTTAGGGGTAGAAGCTGTTCACCAGTCTGATGGCTGGGGTAGAAGCTGTTCAACAGTCTGATGGCTTGGGGGTAGAAGCTGTTCAACAGTCTGATGCCTTGGGGTAGAAGCTGTTAAACAGTCTGATGGCTTGGGGTAGAAGCTGTTCAACAGTCTGATGGCTTGGGGGTAGAAGCTGTTCAGCAGTCTGATGGCTTGGGGGTAGAAGCTGTTCAGTAGTCTGATGGCTTGGGGTAGAAGCTGTTCAACAGTCTTATGCCTTGGGGGTAGAAGCTGTTCAGAGTCTGATGGCTTTGGGGTAGAAGCTGTTCACCAGTCTGATGGCTTGGGGGTAGAAGCTGTTCAGCAGTCTGATGGCTTGGGGGTAGAAGCTGTTCAACAGTCTTATGGCTTGGGGGTAGAAGCTGTTCAGAGTCTGATGGCTTGGGGGTAGAAGCTGTTCACCAGTCTGATGGCTTGGGGTAGAAGCTGTTCACCAGTCTGATGGCTTGGGGGTAGAAGCTGTTCAGCAGTCGGTTGGCTGGGGGTAGAAGCTGTTCAACAGTCTTATGGCTTGGGGGTAGAAGCTGTTCAGAGTCTGATGGCTTGGGGTAGAAGCTGTTCACCAGTCTGATGGCTTGGGGTAGAAGCTGTTCACCAGTCTGATGGCTTGGGGTAGAAGCTGTTCACCAGTCTGATGGCTGGGGGGTAGAAGCTGTTCAACAGTCTGATGGCTGGGGGTAGAAGCTGTTCAACAGTCTGATGGCTTGGGGTAGAAGCTGTTCACCAGTCTGATGGCTTGGGGGTAGAAGCTGTTCAACAGTCTGATGGCTGGGGGGTAGAAGCTGTTCAACAGTCTGATGGCTTGGGGGTAGAAGCTGTTCACCAGTCTGATGCCTTGGGGGTAGAAGCTGTTCAACAGTCTGATGCCTTGGGGGTAGAAGCTGTTCAACAGTCTGATGGCTTGGGGTAGAAGCTGTTCAGCAGTCTGATGGCTTGGGGTAGAAGCTGTTCAGCAGTCTGATGGCTTGGGGTAGAAGCTGTTCAGCAGTCTGATGGCTTGGGGGTAGAAGCTGTTCACCAGTCTGATGGCTTAGGGGTAGAAGCTGTTCACCAGTCTGATGGCTGGGGGGTCGAAGCTGTTCAACAGTCTGATGGCTTGGGGGTAGAAGCTGTTCAACAGTCTGATGGCTTGGGGGTAGAAGCTGTTCAGCAGTCTGATGGCTTGGGGGTAGAAGCTGTTCAGTACTCTGATGGCTTGGGGTAGAAGCTGTTCAACAGTCTTATGGCTTGGGGGTAGAAGCTGTTCAGAGTCTGATGGCTTGGGGGTAGAAGCTGTTCAGAGTCTGATGGCTTGGGGTAGAAGCTGTTCACCAGTCTGATGGCTTAGGGGTAGAAGCTGTTCACCAGTCTGATGGCTGGGGGTAGAAGCTGTTCAACAGTCTGATGGCTTGGGGTAGAAGCTGTTCAACAGTCTGATGCCTTGGGGGTAGAAGCTGTTAAACAGTCTGATGGCTTGGGGGTAGAAGCTGTTCAACAGTCTGATGGCTTGGGGGTAGAAGCTGTTCAGCAGTCTGATGGCTTGGGGGTAGAAGCTGTTCAGTAGTCTGATGGCTTGGGGGTAGAAGCTGTTCAACAGTCTTATGCCTTGGGGGGTAGAAGCTGTTCAGAGTCTGATGGCTTGGGGGTAGAAGCTGTTCACCAGTCTGATGGCTTGGGGGTAGAAGCTGTTCAGCAGTCTGATGGCTTGGGGTAGAAGCTGTTCAACAGTCTTATGGCTTGGGGGTAGAAGCTGTTCAGAGTCTGATGGCTTGGGGTAGAAGCTGTTCACCAGTCTGATGGCTTGGGGTAGAAGCTGTTCACCAGTCTGATGGCTTGGGGGTAGAAGCTGTTCAGCAGTCGGTTGGCTGGGGGTAGAAGATGTTCAGCAGTCTGATGGCTTGTGGGTAGAAGCTGTTCACCAGTCTGATGGCTTGGGGGTAGAAGCTGTTCACCAGTCTGATGGCTGGGGGGTAGAAGCTGTTCAACAGTCTGATGGCTGGGGGTAGAAGCTGTTCAACAGTCTGATGGCTTGGGGGTAGAAGCTGTTCACCAGTCTGATGGCTTGGGGTAGAAGCTGTTCAACAGTCTGATGCCTTGGGGGTAGAAGCTGTTAAACAGTCTGATGGCTTGGGGGTAGAAGCTGTTCAACAGTCTGATGGCTTGGGGGTAGAAGCTGTTCAGCAGTCTGATGGCTTGGGGGTAGAAGCTGTTCAGCAGTCTGATGGCTTGGGGGTAGAAGCTGTTCAGCAGTCTGATGGCTTGGGGGTAGAAGCTGTTCAGCAGTCTGATGGCTTGGGGGTAGAAGCTGTTCAACAGTCTTATGGCTTGTGGGGTAGAAGCTGTTCAGAGTCTGGTTTGGGGGTAGAAGCTGTTCAGAGTCTGTCTTGGGAGTAGAGGCTGTTCAGAGTCTGGCTTGGGGGTAGAAGCTGTTCAACAGTCTTATGGCTTGGAGGTAGAAGCTGTTCAGCAGTCTAATGGCTTGGGGGTAGAAGCTGTTCAGCAGTCTAATGGCTTGGAGGTAGAAGCTGTTCAACAGTCTTATGGCTTGGGGGGTAGAAGCTGTTCAGAGTCTGGCTTGGGGGTAGAAGCTGTTCAGAGGCTGGCTTGTGGGTAGAAGCTGTTCAGAGTCTGGCTTGGGGGTAGAAGCTGTTCAACAGTCTTATGGCTTGGGGCTAGAAGCTGTTCAGGTGCCTTTTGGTCACAGACTTGGTGCTCCGGTACTGCTTGTAGCAGAGTGCGTACTGACAGGTGACTGGAGTCTTTGACAATTTTTTGAGGCCTTCCTTTGACACCGGCTGTATAGAGGTCCTGGGTGGTAGGGAGCTCTTCCCCAGTGATGTTTTGGGGTTGTACACACTACCCTCTGTAGTGCTGTGCGGTTTGGTGTCGAGGAGTTGCCATACCAAGAGGTGATGCAGCCAGTCAAGATGCACTCAATAGTGCAGCTGTAGTTCATTTTGAGGATCTGAGGGCCCGCTCTTTTAAGCCTCCTGAGGGGGAAGAAGCTTTGTAATGCCTTCTTCACGACTGTGTTGGTGTGTTTAGACCATGTAGTCCTGTCCTTGAGCTGTTCTTGTCTAATGATGTTCTGTATTATGTCATTCTGTATAATGTTTTATGTTCTGTTGTGGACCCCAGGAAGAGTAGCTGCTGCTATGCAACAGCTAATGGGGATCCAAATAAAACACCAAACACTAAATACCAAATATGTCCTAAGTGATGTGGACACCGAGGAACTTGAATCTCTCATCCCGCTTCACTACAGCCTTGTTGATGTCAACGGAGGCATGTTCGGCCATTCATTTCCTGTAGCGCACAATCAGCTCCTTTGTCTCGCTGACATTGAGGGAGAGGTTGTTGTCCTGGCACCACACTGCCAGGTCTCTGACCTCCTTCCTATAGGCTGTCTCATCTTTGTTAGTGATCAGGCCTACCACTTTCGTATAGTCTGCAAATTTGATGATGGTTTTGGAGTAATGCACGGCCACACAGTTCTTGCTGAACAGGGAGTACAGGAAGGGACTAAGCACACACCCCTGAGGGGCCCCACGTTGAGGGTCAGTGTGGCGGATGTGTTGTTGCCTACCCTCCCCACCTGGGGGCGTCCCGTCAGGAAGTCCAAGATCCAGTTGTAGAGGGAGGTGTTACGTCCCTGGGTCCTTAGTGATGAGCTTGGAGGGGACAATGGTGTTGAATGCTGAGCTGTAGTCAATGAACAGCATTTTCATGTACAGTTGAAGTCGGAAGTTTACATACATTAAGGTTAGAGTCATTAAAACTTATTTTTCAACCACTCCACAAATATCTTGTTAACAAACTATAGTTTGGGCAATTGGTTAGTACATTTTTCCAACAATTGATTACAGACAGATTATTCCACTTATAATTCACTGTTTCACAATTCCAGTGGGTCAGAAGTTTGCATACACTAGGTTGACTGTGCCTTCAAACAGCTTGGACAATTCCAGAAAATGATGTCATGGCTTTAGAAGATTTCTGATGCTAATTGGCATCATTTGAGTCAATTGGAGGTGTACCTGTGGACGTATTTCAAGACAAACCTTCAAACTCAGTGCCTCTTTGCTTGACATCATGGGAAAATCAAAAGTTATCAGCCAAGACCTCAGAAAAATAATTGTAGACCTCCACAAGTCTGGTTCATCCTTGGGAGCAATTTCCAAACACCTGAAGGTACCACGTTCATCTGTACAAACAATAGTACGCAAGTATAAACACCATGGGACCACGCAGCCGTCATTCCGCTCAGGAAGGAGACACGTTCTGTCTCCTGGAGATGAACGTACTTTGGTGCGAAAAGTGAAAATCATTCCCAGAACAACAGCAAAGGACCTTGTGAAGATGCTGGAGGAAACAGGTACAAACGTATCTATATCCACAGTAAAACGAGTCCTATATCGACATAACCTGAAAGGCCGCTCAGCAAGGAAGAGCAAACAGCTCCTAAACTGCCACAAAAAAAGCAAGACTATGGTTTGCTACTGCACAAAAAAGACCGGACATTTTGGGGAAATGTCCTCTGGTCTGATGAAACAAAAATACAACTGTTTGGCCATAATGACCATCGTTATGTTTGAAGGAAAAAGGGGGAGGCTTGCAAGCCAAGAACACCATCCCAACCATGAAGCACGGGGCTGGCAGCATCATGTTGTGGGGGTGCTTTGCTGCAGCTGGGACTGGTGCACTTTACAAAATAGATGGCATCACGAGGAAAGTAAAATGATGTGGATATATTGAAGCAACATCTCAAGACATCAGTCAGGAAGTTAAAGCTTGGTCGCAAATGGGTCTTCCAAATGGACAATGACCCCAAGCATACTTCCAAAGCTGTGGCAAAATGGCGTAAGGACAACAAAGTCAAGTTATTGGCGTGGCCATCACAAAGCCCTGACCTCAATCCTATAGAAAATTTGTGGGCAGAACTGAAAAAAGTGTGTGCGAGAAAGGAGGCCTATAAACCTGACTCAGTTACACCAACTCCGTCAGGAGGAATGGGCCAAAATTCACTCAACTTATTGTGGGAAGCTTGTGGAAGGCTACCTGAAACGTTTGACCCAAGTTAAACAATTTAAAGGCCATGCTACCAAATAATAATTGAGTGTATGTAAACTTCTGACCCACTGGGAATGTGAAATTAAGCTGAAATAAATCATTCTCTCTACTATTATTCTGACATTTCACGTTCTTAAAATCAAGTGGTGATCCTAAATGACCTAAAACGGGGAGTTTTTACAAGGATTGTGAAAAACTGAGTTTAAATGTACTTGGCTAAGTTGTATGTAAACTTCCAACTTCAACTGTAGGTGTTCCTATTGTCCGGGTGGGAAAGGGCGGTGTAGAGGGCAACAGAGTTGAGGTCATCTGTGGATCTCTTGGGGCTGTATATGAATTGGAGTGAGTCCAGAGTTTCTGGGATGAGGGTGTTGATGGGATCAGCCTTTCAAAGCATTTCATGGCTACAGATGTGAGTGCTACGGAGCGGTAGTCATTTGGACAGGTTACCTTGGCTTAACCACTACCACAATATGAATTACCAATACAACCACAATATTAATTACCAGTTCACCACAATATTAATTACCAGTTCACCACAATATTAATTACCAATACAAACACAATATTAATTACCAATACAACCACAATATGAATGACTAGTTCACCAGACAACATTCCACTCCAAACCGGTTTAATGGGAAGACGTATGAACCCCTTGTTGAATTGATTACAAACAACCTCCTTTTCTTTTAATTCAAACAAAGGAGGGAGGGAGGGAGGTAGGGAGGTAGGGAGGTAGGGAGGGAGGTAAGGGAGGGAGGGAGGGAGGGAGGGAGGTAAGGGAGGGAGGGAGGGAGGTAGGTAGGGAGGGAGGGAGGGAGGGAGGGAGGGAGGTAGGGGAGGGAGGTAAGGGAGGGAGGGAGGGAGGGAGGGAGGGAGGTAAGGGAGGTAAGGGAGGGAGGGAGGGAGGTAGGGAGGGAGGTAAGGGAGGGAGGGAGGGAGGTAGGGAGGTAGGGAGGGAGGGAGGGAGGGAGGGAGGGAGGGAGGGAGGGAGGGAGGGAGGGAGGGAGGGAGAAATATATTGTCACATTTTTATTTCCCTTGTTATTATGGAAATTAGCCTCAGGTGCTTTTGTTTTATTTCTATCATCTTTCACCTGGAATTTGTTTGAACGACTTCAGATGGGGAAGTGATGTAGCATGTTTCCCATTATGAATACAGCACAGAGTTGATCATGTTTCCCATTATGAATACAGCACGGAGTTGATCATGTTTCCCATTATGAATACAGCATGGAGTTGATCATGTTTCCCATTATGAATACAGCACGGAGTTGATCATGTTTCCCATTATGAATACAGCACGGAGTTGATCATGTTTCCCATTATGAATACAGCACAGAGTTGATCATGTTTCCCATTATGAATACAGCACGGAGTTGATCATGTTTCCCATTATGAATACAGCACGGAGTTGATCATGTTTCCCATTATGAATACAGCACGGAGTTGATCATGTTTCCCATTATGAATACAGCATGGAGTTGATCATGTTTCCCATTATGAATACATCACGGAGTTGATCATGTTTCCCATTATGAATACAGCACGGAGTTGATCATGTTTACCCCAGCCATTTAATGCATTATTACAGCACGGAGTTGATCTTGTTTACACCAGCCATTTAATGCATTATTACAGCACGGAGTTGATCTTGTTTACACCAGCCATTTAATGCATTATTACAGCACTGATTTGATCTTGTTTACACCAGGCATTTAATGCATTATTACAGCATGGGATTGATTATGTTTACGCCAGGCATTTAATGCATTATTACAGCATGGGATTGATTATGTTTACGCCAGGCATTTAATGCATTATTACAGCATGGGATTGATTATGTTTACGCCAGGCATTTAATGCATTATTACAGCATGGGATTGATTATGTTTACGCCAGGCATTTAATGCATTATTACAGCACGGAGTTGATTATGTTTACCCCAGCCATTTAATGCATTATTACAGCGCGGAGTTGATTATGTTTACCCCAGCCATTTAATGCATTATTACAGCGCGGAGTTGATTATGTTTACCCCAGCCATTTAATGCATTATTACAGCACGGAGTTGATTATGTTTACGCCAGGCATTTAATGCATTATTTAGTCAGATGCTAATTAAAGAAGACTGTTCATTTACTAATGGTTTACACAACCCCAGGCGTTATTCCAATTAGCAATATCAAAACCTAACAACCAAAAATAAGCTTGTGAGAGAAAAGGGAAAAGAGAGAGAGAGAGAGAGAGAGAGAGAGAGGTTGTAAGAAAGACATCAAGAGATTTTCAAAAAGCATTTTGTTTGACAGTCCTCAACTATTATGTACTTATATTTAGTTTGATATAGCTTAACTGCTGATTGATAATGTCAATATGGTACATACACAGTACTACGAGTGCTACAATGCAAAAAAATAATACCTAAGATTCTCTAATGCTCACAAAACAATGGTGGAGGGTTTTATTGTCTTCTCTGCAATTAGACAATCACATATGTGTGTGGCTCCTGGCAGGCCCCCGGTCACAGACAGTTCCAAAATGAATATCCCTCCTCCCCTCTCTCCTCTCATCCTCTCTTCTCTCCTCCCCTGTCCCCCTCTCTTCTCTCCTCTCTCTTCCTATTTCCTCCCCTCTCATCCCCTCTCCTCCCTTCTCCTCCTCTCTCCTCCCCTCTCCTCCCTTCTCCTCCTCTCTCCTCCCTTCTCCTACTCTCTACACCCCTCTCCTCCTCTCTCATCCTCTCTCCTTCCTATCTCCTCCTCTTCTCCAACAGGTCAAAGTTGAAGGAGGGAACCTCCCCTTGGGCACCTCACCACTAAAGAGGTAAGTGGCATTATAGCATGTGATGATAGATACTATATTTAGAGGGTGGAAATCCGACACTAGTTAAGTGTGTATAAATGTAACATAATTCCATTTTCACGCACCTTTCTCTCTATGCATATTCCGACCTTGAATTTAGCCATCAGAATAGCATGCTTTTCATCCCCCATTAGTTTTTCGGTGAAGATCAATGAAATGAAGCTGTGATGCAGGTGTGTGGATAGATACGCCGTATTCTGCCCTCTGACTTAATTCCCTCATAATTCCACCACCTGCACACATGATGAAACAATGAATAAGGTTGAGCAACCTACCGGATGAACTACTCTCTTTTTCAGAAACAACACCATTATCCTTGCACTGTACTTTACAAATTGATAAGATCTATTGACAAGAGCTGGGTAAACGAGTAAGCCAATTTGATAAAGGGATTGTAACTATAAATAAAAAAAATTGGGGGGGGGGGTCTAATTTACCTTATGATTGCTGGAGACAAATGTGAAACCAGTCATATGGCAGCAAACTGAAGCATATCAACATAGCACCTTTTCCACAGTAAGTTTATGAAATGCTGACATTATAACTTGAAGCTATATGCTTCTGTAGCCATGTGCAAATTACACTATAGCGCCAAACCTACAGATTTGAATATGGCAACACTAAGGATAAACGAAACCATTGTATTTCTAAAAACTGTTTTTTTTTTATTCATAAATTATTTCCTAACACTAAATAATTAACAACATCAGGGTATTTTTTTAATTTACCAATTGGTGCTGAAAAGCAGATGAATATTTATTTATTTACATTGAACCCTAATAGTCTGAACCTTCTTCTTCTTCTCTCCATGTATTCTAGTGAGTCTGTCGAGAAAATTCTACTTAAAGGTGCACCGTATTTAAAGGGATATCTTTAGATAAATGAACTGAAAACCCAATTGAACTGAAAACTTCACAAGAAAATCTGTTGGCCAGGAAGTGGGAGGGTTTAAATGATATGTATTCAGTGCGCACAAGGGAAGCCACACCTGCAAAGCCCATTACACACATGCATACGATAAGTATACCAACTACTGAGAAGTGCTTCAATCAAACCCGCATAACATTTTTTTTAAAGATTTCCTAAGTCTGACTCGGGCCCATAGATAAATATGTAGCTGCTGTAGATAGAGAACATTAATGATAGCCTAACAGCTGAAACGCTCGTAGCCTTGTTGTGTTACAAAAACCAACTAGGGAGCCTAAAAAATATATGTCTACTCTCACTATGTCTACCCCCATTTCTATCAAAGAATGATGAAAAGCATGAGAAAAGCATTCACCATTTTAAGCACAGACCCCCCCTCCCCCACCCACGCAGCATTTGATGTGACGATACAATATATAGGTACTCACTCGAACAGAAAGACTTTTGCGAGGAACCCGGAGCAGACTGCAGCAGCTTTAAACATGGCGGGAGTAGGCGGGTTTTGGAGGGTCATCATAAAGAACACCAGGTAAGGGCCCAGCAGGCCCAGCAGGGCCAGGGTACAAACCAGCAGGCCCAGCAGGGCCAGGGTACAGACCAGCAGGCCCAGCAGGGCCAGGGTACAGACCAGCAGGCCCAGCAGGGCCAGGGCCCAGCAGAGCCAGAGTACAGACCAGCAGGCCCAGCAGAGCCAGGGTACAGACCAGCAGGCCCAGCAGGGCCAGGGTACAGACCAGCAGGCCCAGCAGGGCCAGGGTACAGACCAGCAGGCCCAGCAGGGCCAGGGTACAGACCAGCAGGCCCAGCAGTGCCAGGGTACAGACCAGCAGGCCCAGCAGGGCCAGGGCCCAGCAGAGCCAGAGTACAGACCAGCAGGCCCAGCAGAGCCAGGGTACAGACCAGCAGGCCCAGCAGGGCCAGGGTACAGACCAGCAGGCCCAGCAGGGCCAGGGTACAGACCAGCAGGACCAGCAGTGCCAGGGTACAGACCAGCAGGGCCAGGGTACAGACCAGCAGGCCCAGCAGGGCCAGGGCCCAGCAGAGCCAGAGTACAGACCAGCAGGCCCAGCAGAGCCAAGGTACAGACCAGCAGGGCCAGGGTACAGACCAGCAGGCCCAGCAGGGCCAGGGTACAGACCAGCAGGCCCAGCCGGGCCAGGGCCCAGCAGAGCCAGAGTACAGACCAGCAGGCCCAGCAGAGCCAGGGTACAGACCAGCAGGCCCAGCAGGGCCAGGGTACAGACCAGCAGGCCCAGCAGGGCCAGGGTACAGACCAGCAGGCCCAGCAGTGCCAGGGTACAGACCAGCAGGCCCAGCAGGGCCAGGGTACAGACCAGCAGGCCCAGCAGGGCCAGAGTACAGACCAGCAGGCCCAGCAGAGCCAGGGTACAGACCAGCAGGCCCAGCAGAGCCAGGGTACAGACCAGCAGGCCCAGCAGAGCCAGGGAACAGACCAGCAGGCCCAGCAGAGCCAGGGCACAGACCAGCAGGCCCAGCAGAGCCAGGGTACAGACCAGCAGGCCCAGCAGAGCCAGGGCACAGACCAGCAGGCCCAGCAGAGCCAGGGCACAGACCAGCAGGCCCAGCAGAGCCAGGGCACAGACCAGCAGCACCCAGGACTGCCACTGGCAACACAGCCACCTCCATGGGGACTGTCTCTGGAGCTGGTACTGTAAAGACACACATGGATAGATACAGCAAGTAAGAACGTTTAATCTTTAATCTTCTGTCTATTCAGAGGAAAGCAAATATTTATATAGTCTACCAATTCCTGCAGAACACTCAGAAAACAGTAGTAGGGACAGTAGGGAAAGACAGTAGGGAAAGGTTATCCATAATAACCATGCGAGGGACGTTCTGGTAACGTTAGCTATCACCTGGCTCAACCAATACATTGCTAGTAGGATTTAACTACCTGGCTCAGTAATTGAGACCCAGCAGGTGATCAGATAACTTGGGTAAAGACCCAGTAGATAACACAACAGTGGGACAATCCCTGGCTTTCACAACCATTGCTTGTGTTGTAATGAACCTGTAGCCTACACTGGGGATGCATCCCAAATGCAACCCTATCCGCTATATAGTGCAGTACTTCAAATACAGGACACTGGAAAGGGAACAGGGTGTCTTTTGGGAAGAAGCCCCAAAGGCAGACTAATGGGAAACAAACAATGCCTCTATTGTTGGAGTAAACAATTGCAGAGTGATGCAGCCTCACACCTGTCAAGTCTCCCTTCCCCTTTCTGTTCTTACTCCTCCCCCATCCCCATCCGCTCTATACCCATGTCCAGCCCCACCCCAGCTCCATCCCCAGCTCCAGTCCTACACCAGATCCATCTCCATTTCCAGCCCTACACCAGCTCCATTCCCAGCTCCAGTCCTACACCAGATCCATCTCCAGCTCCAGCCCTACACCAGCTCCATTCCCATCACCAGCTCCATCCCCAGCCCCAGCTCCAGCCCCATCCCCAGCTCCAACTCCAACTCCAGCTCCATCCCTACACCAGCTCCATCCCCATCCCCAGCTCCAACCCCAGCTCCATCCCCATCCCCAACCCCAGCTCCAGCTCCATCCCCATCTCCATCCCCATCCCCAGCTCCAACCCCAGCTCCATCCCCATCCCCAGCTCCAACCCCAGCTCCATCCCCATCCCCAACCCCAGCTCCAGCTCCATCCCCAGCCCCAGCCCCATCCCCGTCTCCATCCCCATCCCCAGCTCCATCCCCAGCTCCATCCCCATCCCCAGCTCCACCCCCACCCCCATCCCCAACCCCCACCCCATCCCCAGCTCTCGCCCAGCTCCTCCCCAACTCCAGTCTTAGGCATGGTAGTCTACTGCAGCTCTGTAGCAGCTCCAGTCTTAGACATGGTAGTCTACTGCAGCTCTGTCCCAGCTCCAGTCTTAGACATGGTAGTCTACTGCAGCTCTGTCCCAGCTCCAGTCTTAGACATGGTAGTCTACTGCAGCTCTGTCTCAGCTCCAGTCTTAGACATGGTAGTCTACTGCAGCTCTGTCCCAGCTCCAGTCTTAGACATGGTAGTCTACTGCAGCTCTGTCCCAGCTCCAGTCTTAGACATGGTAGTCTACTGCAGCTCTGTCTCAGCTCCAGTCTTAGACATGGTAGTCTACTGCAGCTCTGTCCCAGCTCCAGTCTTAAACATGGTAGTCTACTGCAGCTCTGTCCCAGCTCCAGTCTTAGACATGGTAGTCTACTGCAGCTCTGTCTCAGCTCCAGTCTTAGACATGGTAGTCTACTGCAGCTCTGTCCCAGCTCCAGTCTTAGACATGGTAGTCTACTGCAGCTCTGTCTCAGCTCCAGTCTTAGACATGGTAGTCTACTGCAGCTCTGTCCCAGCTCCAGTCTTAGACATGGTAGTCTACTGCAGCTCTGTCCCAGCTCCAGTCTTAGACATGGTAGTCTACTGCAGCTCTGTCCCAGCTCCAGTCTTAGACATGGTAGTCTACTGCAGCTCTGTCTCAGCTCCAGTCTTAGACATGGTAGTCTACTGCAGCTCTGTCCCAGCTCCAGTCTTAGACATGGTAGTCTACTGCAGCTCTGTCCCAGCTCCAGTCTTAGACATGGTAGTCTACTGCAGCTCTGTCCCAGCTCCAGTCTTAGACATGGTAGTCTACTGCAGCTCTGTCTCAGCTCCAGTCTTAGACATGGTAGTCTACTGCAGCTCTGTCCCAGCTCCAGTCTTAGACATGGTAGTCTACTGCAGCTCTGTCCCAGCTCCAGTCTTAGACATGGTAGTCTACTGCAGCTCTGTCTCAGCTCCAGTCTTAGACATGGTAGTCTGCTGCAGCTCTGTCTCAGCTCCAGTCTTAGACATGGTAGTCTACTGCAGCTCTGTCCCAGCTCCAGTCTTAGACATGGTAGTCTACTGCAGCTCTGTCCCAGCTCCAGTCTTAGACATGGTAGTCTACTGCAGCTCTGTCTCAGCTCCAGTCTTAGACATGGTAGTCTACTGCAGCTCTGTCTCAGCTCCAGTCTTAGACATGGTAGTCTACTGCAGCTCTGTCCCAGCTCCAGTCTTAGACATGGTAGTCTACTGCAGCTCTGTCCCAGCTCCAGTCTTAGACATGGTAGTCTACTGCAGCTCTGTCTCAGCTCCAGTCTTAGACATGGTAGTCTACTGCAGCTCTGTCCCAGCTCCAGTCTTAGACATGGTAGTCTACTGCAGCTCTGTCTCAGCTCCAGTCTTAGACATGGTAGTCTACTGCAGCTCTGTCCCAGCTCCAGTCTTAGACATGGTAGTCTACTGCAGCTCTGTCCCAGCTCCAGTCTTAGACATGGTAGTCTACTGCAGCTCTGTCCCAGCTCCAGTCTTAGACATGGTAGTCTACTGCAGCTCTGTCTCAGCTCCAGTCTTAGACATGGTAGTCTACTGCGGCTCTGTCCCAGCTCCAGTCTTAGACATGGTAGTCTACTGCAGCTCTGTCCCAGCTCCAGTCTTAGACATGGTAGTCTACTGCAGCTCTGTCCCAGCTCCAGTCTTAGACATGGTAGTCTACTGCAGCTCTGTCCCAGCTCCAGTCTTAGACATGGTAGTCTACTGCAGCTCTGTCCCAGCTCCAGTCTTAGACATGGTAGTCTGCACTGCAGCTCCAGTCTGTGCAGCTCTGTCCCAGCTCCAGTCTTAGACATGGTAGTCTACTGCAGCTCTGTCCCAGCTCCAGTCTTAGACATGGTAGTCTACTGCAGCTCTGTCTCAGCTCCAGTCTTAGACATGGTAGTCTACTGCAGCTCTGTCCCAGCTCCAGTCTTAGACATGGTAGTCTACTGCAGCTCTGTCCCAGCTCCAGTCTTAGACATGGTAGTCTACTGCAGCTCTGTCCCAGCTCCAGTCTTAGACATGGTAGTCTACTGCAGCTCTGTCCCAGCTCCAGTCTTAGACATGGTAGTCTACTGCAGCTCTGTCCCAGCTCCAGTCTTAGACATGGTAGTCTGCTGCAGCTCTGTCCCAGCTCCAGTCTTAGACATGGTAGTCTACTGCAGCTCTGTCCCAGCTCCAGTCTTAGACATGGTAGTCTACTGCAGCTCTGTCCCAGCTCCAGTCTTAGACATGGTAGTCTACTGCAGCTCTGTCCCAGCTCCAGTCTTAGACATGGTAGTCTTATTATTTACAAGAGGAATGTTATAAAGGAATATACTTATTGTGGGAATTTTATAAATACTTTCAATATTATTCATATTTATATTTTATTATATTATTTATAGAGATTTGGTGATTTCCTTACGGATTTGTCTAAAATCCTGAATGAATCAGGAATAAGCAAGGTGTCACGCCCTGACCTTGGTATTCTTTGTTTTCTTTATTATTTTGGTTAGTGACATGGGTGATATGTGTGTTTTTGTCTTATTGTAGGGTGTTTTCACTGTCAAAGGATTTTTGTAGATTTATGGGGTCGTTTTCATCTAGGTGTTTATGTTGGTCTATGGTTGCCTAGATTGGTTCTCAATTAGAGGCAGGTGTTTATCATTGTCTCTGATTTGGAACCATATTTAGGCAGCCAACTTCTTTGGGTATTTCGTGGGTTATTGTCTATGTGTAGTTGCCAGTGTCAGCACTCGGTTTCACACCACGCTGCGCTTTGGTCCGATTCTTACGGTGACACAAGGACAGCTGTTCCACAAGGATCCCCTTTTCATGTTCTCATTACATGTTGTCAAATAACACTCATGGTCTGTAAAATTCTCTACTTTTGATAGACTTAAACTATTTTGGAATCACCATGGTCACAACCGTAAACTGTCGACTCCATCTCCCAACTGTTACATTGAACCGAGAAAAATGAAATTGCTAGTGTGTATACCACTTCAATTAAGAAGATTTTTGTCAACTCCGGTAAAACATCAATTCATTTCTGTTCTGTTGAACGTCAACAAGAGGGATTTGATTTGAAGAGTGTTGATAGATCTGATAGAATGGTTTGGTTTTTATTGAGAATTTTCTAATTAATAATTTTCCATATTTACAAATGTTTTTTATTTTTTAGAGGCAAATATGTCTGTTTTGAGTGTCTGTCACGCCCTGACCTTAGAGCCTTTTTATTTCTCTATTTGGTTAGGTCAGGGTGTGATTTGGGTGGGCATTCTAGTTTTCCTATTTCTTTGTTGGCCTGGTATGGTTCCCAATCAGAGGCAGCTGTCTATCAAAATACCAGAATAACAAATGTTCTCTCAATCTCATGTTACAATGTCTTGAGCTCTAAAACAAATGTTCTCTCAATCTCATGTTACAATGTCTTGAGCTCTAAAACAGAAATGTTCTCTCAATCTCATGTTACAATGTCTTGAGCTCTAAAACAGAAATGTTCTCTCAATCTCATGTTACAATGCCTTGAGCTCTAAAACAGAAATGTTCTCTCAATCTCATGTTACAATGTCTTGAGCTCTAAAACAAATGTTCTCTCAATCTAATGTTACAATGCCTTGAGCTCTAAAACAGAAATGTTCTCTCAATCTCATGTTACAATGCCTTGAGCTCTAATACTCAGTGTTCAAAGACATTTTGATAGATGGAATTTCATGACTTCTCCATGACTTTTAACCAAAGTTCCATGCCCGACAATTGGTGGCATCTCTATGTACAGTACGTATAAAACGGTAAGTGTAATGTGTTATCAACACTGGGAGGCTGGTCTCTGATCCCATGTGCCATCTCCTGTCGTTGTGCAAGGCACTTAACCCCTTCAAAGTAGAATACCTGTTAGGCAACTGTATAAAACACATGTGGTCAACCCTCAGCCTGGAGAGCTACTGGGTGTGCAGGCTTTTGATCAAGCCCTGCTCCAACACAACAGAGACAGTTTATCAAGGTCTGGTCGAGCAGCTCATTTCTAAATGTGGTTTGTTATAGAGGGGGGACTTCAATTAAAGCCTGCACATCCATTGGCTCTCCTGGAGGATGGCTGCACACCCATTGACTTGCCTGGCGGATAGTTGGCCACATTTGTACGTGCCGTCTTTCGGATGGGACGTTAAACGGGTGTCCTGACTCTCTGTGGTCATTAAAGATCGTAAGAGTAGGGGTATTAACCCTGGTGTCCTGGCCCTGACCATCATCCCCAGCCTCCAACTGGCTCATTCATCCCCCCTCCTCTCCTGTAACCATTCCCCAGGTCGTTGCTGTAAATGAGAATGTTTTTTCAGTCTATTTACCTGGTAAAATAAGGCTAAAATACATAAAAATCTTTGATGTATTAACATTGCAAAATTACAACCAAATATGTTTTTTAAGCATCTTGAAATAATTAGCTCATTCAACATATCAAAGATCAAACGGCGATGGTAGGTTACAAAGATTTGTATTCAGCTGAAGCAAGCACACACGTTTTCTTCAGGAAATGTGCCCTTTCTAGTTTTGTCATATTTATCTTACCATAGAAGTGTTTACTTTGCAGGCTGACGACCATCTATTGAGTTGCAATTTCCCATATATTGCCCAAATCAACTGGAAGTATCTACCAACTAAGTTTTGAAGCCACATAATCCAAAAGAAAGAGTGTCGGTGGAAAGTTTTTTGGCGCATGAAAACAAAGTAAAGCAAAGTAAACTGCCTGTTACTCAGGCCTAGAAGCTAGGATATGCATGTAATTGGTAGCATTGGATAGAAAACACACTGACGTTTCTAAAACGGTCTGTGATTATAACAGAACTGATATAGCAGGAGAAAACCAAAGGAGAATCCATCTGGAGTCACCACCCATTCAAATGCAAAGTTTATTGGTAACTTTTGGGATTGATTTGTCTGCATGTTGAACGAGTGGAATGGGTGGATTACTGAATGAAACGCGCCACCTAAACTGACTTTTTTTGGGACATAAAGAAGGAATTTATTAAACAAAACGACCATTTGTTGTGTAGCTGCGACCCTTGGGATTGCAACCAGAGGAAGATCTTCAAAGGTAAGAGATTTATTTTATCGCTATTTCTGATTTTTGTGACGCCTCTGCTGGTTGGGACAATGTTTTTAATGCTGATGTATACGGGGCGCTGTACTCAGATATTCACATGGTATGCTTTCGCCATAAAGCCTTTTTGAAATCTGACAAAGCGGGTGGATTAACAAGAAGTAAAGCTTTTAAACGATGTAAGACACTTTTATTTTCATGAATGTTTAATATTACGATTTTTGTATTTTGAATTTCGCGCTCTGCAATATCACCGGATGTTGTCGAGGTGGGGTGCGTCCCACCTAGCCCAAAGAGGTTCTCAACCCACCCAATTCATATTCATTATATAGATAGTCATAATTTATTTGGTCTGGTTTAGCATCCCAGATAAAGCGACATAATTTTAGCTCATATGATTTGAAAAACAAATCATCAGTAGGCCATAAGTAAGTGAGTAAACTGAGATATGACTAAGGAGTTCATTCAGGCCATTTTTCCATAAATAGACAGGTATTTACCTCTCCATGGTTGCAGGATCTTGTCTATTTTTACAAGTTTTCTATTGAAATTCATTGTGGACAGCTCATTTATATATTTTGTGATGTGAATACCAAGTACAGTAGCTTGCAAAAGTATTCACACCCTTTGCCATTTTTCCTATTTTGTTGCCTTACAACCTGGAATTAAAATGGCTTTTTGGGACGTTTGTATACTTTGATTTACACAACATGCCTACCCCTTTGAAGATGCAAAATAGTTTTTTATTGTGAAACAAACAAGAAATAGGAAAAAAAACGTGTTTTTGTATCTCTGTAGTATGGTTTTTATTGCTATCTACCTCATCTTATCTACGAACATAGACAGGGCTCTAACTCCCCTAGCTCCACAATGAAATAGGGTGCAGGCCAGGCAGCAGGCTGTTAGCCAGGCTGCCAGCTTAGTGGAGTCAGTATAGCACAGTCAGTGTCAGTGAGACCATGTAGGTTGGGCAAAACTAAACATGGCGGTGTTCGCCTTAGCAATCTCACTAGAATTAAGACCTCCTCCATTCCTGACATTATTGAAAGAGATCGTGATACCTCACATCTCAAAATAGGCCTACTCAATGTTAGATCCCTCACTTCAAAGGCAGTTATAGTCAATGAACTAATCACTGATAATAATCTTCATGTGATTGGCCTGACTGGCCTGATGAATTTACTGTGTTAAATGAGTCCTCACCCCATGGTTACACTACTGACCATATCCCCGTGCATCCCGCAAAGGTGGAGGTGTTGCTAACATTTACGATAGCAATTTTCAATTTACAGAAAAAACTAAACGTTTTCGTCTTTTGAGCTTCTAGTCATGAAATCTATGCAGCCTACCCAATCACTTTTTTTAGCTACTGTTTACAGGCCTCCTGGGCCATATACAGCGTTCCTCACTGAGTTCCCTGAATTCCTATTGGACCTTGTAGTCATAGCAGATAATATTCAAATTTTTGTGACTTTAATATTCACATGGAAAACTCCACAGACCCACTCCAAAAGGCTTTCGGAGCCATCATCGACTCAGTGGGTTTTGTCCAACATGTCTCTGTTTGCAATAGCAACAAATAATATGCTCAGACCCCAACCAAGGAGCATCAAAGGTTGTGCTATAAATTCTCAGACAACCCAAAGAGTCCTTGATGCCCTTCCAGACTTCCTCTGCCTACCCAAGAACGTCAGAGGACAAAAATCAGTTAATCACATAGCTGAGGAACTCAATTTAACCTTGCGCAATACCCTAGATGCAGTTGTCATAAGAAACTAGCTCCCTGGTATACAGAAAATACCCGAGCTCTGAAGCAAGCTTCCAGAAAATTGGAAAGGAAATGGCGCCACACCAAACTGGAAGTCTTCCGACTAGCTTGAAAAGACAGTACCGTGCAGTATCGAAGAGCCCTCACTGCTGCTCGATCATCCTATTTTTCCAACTTAATTGAGGAAAATAAGAACAATCCTACATTTATTTTTTGATACTGTCGCAAAGCTAACAAAAAAGCAGCAGTCCCCAAGAGACGATGGCTTTCACTTCAGCAGTGATAAATTCATGAACTTCTTTGAGGAAAAGATAATGATCATTAGAAAGCAAATTACGGACTTTATATCTGCATATTCCTCCAAAGCTCAGTTGTCCTGAGTCTGCACAACTCTGCCAGGACCTAGGATCAAGGGAGACACTCAAATGTTTTAGTACTACATCTCTTGACACAATGATGAAAATAATAATGTCCTCTAAACCTTCAAGCTGCAGACTGGACCCTATTCCAACTAAACTACTGAAAGAGCTGCTTCCTGTGCTTGGCCCTCCTATGTTGAACATAATAAACGGCTCTCTATCCACCGGATGTGTACCGAACTCACTAAAAGTGGCAGTGATAAAGCCTCTCTTGAAAAAGCCTAACCTTGACCCAGAAAATATAAAAAACTATCGGCCTATATCGAATCTCCCATTCCTCTCTAAAGTTTTAGAAAAATCTGTTAGGCAGCACCTCAATGCCTTCCCGAAGACAAACAATGTATACGAAATGCTTCAGTCTGGTTTTAGACCCCATCATAGCACTGAGACTGCACTTGTGAAGGTGGTACATGACCTTTTAATGGCGTCAGATAGAGGCTCTGCATCTGTCCTTGTGCTCCTAGACCTGTGCTGCTTTTGATACCATCGATCACCACATTCTTTTGGAGAGATTGGAAACCCAAAATTGGTCTACACGGACAAGTTCTGGCCTGGTTTAGATCTTATCTGTCGGAAAGATATCAATTTATCTCTGTGAATGGTTAGTCCTCTGACAAATCAACTGTAAATTTCGGTGTTCCTCAAGGTTCCACTTTAGGACCACTATTGTTTTCACTATATATTTTACCTCTTGGGGATGTCATTCGAAAACATAATGTTAACTTTCACTGCTATGCGGATGACACACAGCTGTACATTTCAATGAAACGTGGTGAAGCCCCAAAATTGCCCTCCCTAGAAGCCTGTGTTTCAGACATAAGGAAGTGGATGGCTGCAAACTTCCTACAATTAAACTCAGACAAAACACAGATGCTTGTTCTATGTCCCAAGAAACAAGGAGATCTTCTGTTGAATCTGAAAATTCATCTTGATGGTTGTACAGTCGTCTCAAATAAAACTGTGAAGGACCTCAGCGTTACTCTGGACCCTAATCTCTTTTTTGACGAACATATCAAGACTGTTTCAAGGACAGCTTTTTTCCCATCTACGTAACATTGCAAAAATCAGAAATGTTCTGTCCAAAAATGATGCAGAAAACTTTATCCATGCTTTTGTAACTTCTAGGTTAGGACTACTGCAATGCTCTACTTTCCGGCTACCCGGATAAAGCACTAAATACAATTCAGTTAGTGCTAAATACGGCTGCTACAATCCTGACTAGAAGCAAAAAATGTGATCATATTACTCCAGTGCTAGCCTCCCTACACTGGCTTCCTATTAAGGCAAGGGCTCATTTCAAGGTTTTACTGCTAACCTACAAAGCATTACATGGGCTTGCTCCTACCTATCTTTCCGATTTGGCCCTGCCGTACATGCCTACACGTACGCTACTGTCACAAGACACAGGCCTCCTAATTGTCCCTAGAATTTCTAAGAAAACAGCTGGAGGCAGGGCTTTCTCCTATAAAGCTCCATTTTTATGGAATGTTCTGCCTACCCATGTGAGAGACGCAGAATCAGTCTCAACCTTTAAGTCTTTACTGAAGACTCATCTCTTCAGTAGGTCATATGATTGAGTGTAGTCTGGCCCAGGAGTGTAAAGGTGAATGGAAAGGCTCTGGAGCAACGAACCACCCTTGCTGCCTCTGCCTGGCCGGTTTCCCTCTCTCCACTGGGATTCTAACCCTATTACAGGGGCTGAGTTACTGGCTTACTGGTGCTGTTCCATGCCGTCCCTAGGAGGGGTGCTTCACTTGAGTGGGTTGAGTCGCTGACGTGGTCTTCCTGTCTGGGTTGGCGACCCCCCTTGGGTTGTGCCGTGGCAGAGATATTTGTGGGCTATACTCGGCCTTGTCTCAGGATGGTAAGTTGGTGGTTGAAGACATCTAGTGATGTGGGGGCTGTGCTGAACCTCGGCAAGACGGAGCTGCTCTTCCTCCCGGGGAAGGACTGCCCGTTCCATGATCTCGCCATCACGGTTGACAACTCCATTGTGTCCTCCTCCCAGAGCGCTAAGAACCTTGGCGTGATCCTGGACAACACCCTGTCGTTCTCAACTAACATCAAGGCGGTGGCACGTTCCTGTAGGTTCATGCTCTACAACATCCGCAGTGTACGACCCTGCCTCACACAGGAAGCGGCGCAGGTCCTAATCTAGGCACTCGTCATCTCCCGTCTGGATTACTGCAACTCGCTGTTGGCTGGGCTCCCTGCCTGTGCCATTAAACCCCTACAACTCATCCAGAACGCCGCAGCCCGTCTGGTGTTCAACCTTCCCAAGTTCTCTCACGTCACCCCGCTCCTCCGCTCTCTCCACTGGCTTCCAGTTGAAGCTCGCATCTGCTACAAGGCACCTCAGTACCTCCAGGCTCTGATCAGGCCCTACACCCAAACAAGGGCACTGCGTTCATCCACCTCTGGCCTGCTCGCCTCCCTACCACTGAAGAAGTACAGTTCCCGCTCAGCCCAGTCAAAACTGTTCGCTGCTCTGGCCCCCCAATGGTGGAACAAACTCCCTCACGACGCCAGGACAGCGGAGTCAATCACCACCTTCCGGAGACACCTGAAACCCCACCTCTTTAAGGAATACCTAGGATAGGATAAAGTAATCCCTCTCACCCCCCCCTTAAAAGATTTAGATGCACTACTGTTCCACTGGATGTCATAAGGTGAATGCACCAATTTGTAAGTCGCTCTGGATAAGAGCGTCTGCTAAATGACTTAAATATAATGTAAATGCTTTGGCAAAGTGGGTGGGGTTGTATCCTGCCTGTTTGGCCCTGTCCGGGGGTATCATCGGATGGGGCCACAGTATCTCCTGACCCCTCCTGTCTCAGCCTCCAGTATTTTTGTTGCAGTAGTTTGTGTCGGGTGGCTAGGGTCAGTCTGTTATATCTGGAGTATTTCTCCTGTCTTATCCGGTGTCCTGTGTGAATTTAAGTATGCTCTCTCTAATTCTTTCTTTCTTTCTTTCTTTCTTTCTCGCTCTCTAAATATAAGTACATAATAGTTGAGGACTGTCAAACAAAATGCTTTTTGAAAATCTCTTGATGTCTTTCTTACAACCTCTCTCCCTCTCTCTCTCTCTCTCTCTCTCTCTCTCTCTCGGAGGAGGAGGAGGAGGAGGAGGAGGATCTGAGCCCTAGGACCATGCCTCAGGACTATCTGGCCTGATGACTCCTTGCTGTCCCCAGTCCACCTGGCCGTGCTGCTGCTAAAGTTTCAACTGTTCTGCCTGCGCATATGGAACCCTGACCTGTTCACCGGACATGTTACCTGTCCCAGACCTGCTGTTTTCAACTCTTTAGAGACAGCAGGAGCGGTAGAGATACTCTTAATGATCGGCTATGAAAAGCCAACTGACATTTACTCCTGAGGTGCTGACTTGTTGCACCTTCGACAACTACTGTGATTATTATTATTTAACCCTGCTGGTCATTTATGAACATTTGAACATCTTGGCCATGTTCTCTTATAATCTCCACCTGGCACAGCCAGAAGAGGACTGGCCACCCCTCATAGCCTGGTTCCTCTCTAGGTTTCTATGTAGGTTTTTGCCTTTCTAGGGAGTTTTTCATAGCCACCGTGCTTCTACACCTGCATTGCTTGCTGTTTGGGGTTTTAGGCTGGGTTTCTGTACAGCACTTTGATATATCAGCTGATGTAAGAAGGTCTATATAAATACATTTGATTTGATTTTAAATTTGATTTACTATTAGTTAATGTATTTTCCTTGTTAGTCTTGTCTCTTTAGCCATATACTGTAGATTAATGATTCAAATATCTTTTTCATCCACTTTCCCATTCAAAAAGATCCACCTTCCCTGCAAATTATTCTTGACTATTTGCACATGCAGGTTGACATTTTTGTTAATAAATATCATTACACCTTTTGAGTTCCTTTGTCCAATGACAGAACATTATTTCACCACCCCATTCCTTTTTCCACACAACTTCATCTCAGGATGTAGAGTGAGTTTCCTGTAAACAGTTATATGTTTATACTCCTTTTCTTTGAGCCACGTCGAGGCTGATCTTCTTTTTTAATAATCTGCTAAACTGTTACAATTATAACTAGCTATACTTATTTCACCCCTCACCATAACTAGATACTATTCTCAGTCTAAATTGACCATAATTAGTGCTTGTAAAGTTACTGCCATAAAGACGTATTATGAATGTCAAAATTAGAGCTTTCAAATGTCTGATATTTAGAATTCAAGAAACAGGTTGAAGCTATATTTGTTTTATTCCCTTGCCTGTGAGCCAATGCCACAGATGTTAGAAAATTAAGTCAAGATATTATGTCTGTAGTAAATCAGCGTAGGTTGATGTGTATGATTTAGTGAGAGTTAGTAAGACTATAATCTGTGAATTCCAAGTATAAATGATAATGTCAGCTCAGGGATTCGATCTTGCAACCTTTCAGTTACTAACCCAACGCTCTAACCACTAGGCTACGCTGCCGCCCCTACACTCTAACCACTAGGCTACGCTGCCGCCCCTACACTCTAACCACTAGGCTACGTTGCCGCCCCTACACTCTAACCACTAGGCTACGCTGCCGCCCCTACACTCTAACCACTAGGCTACGCTGCCGCCCCTACACTCTAACCACTAGGCTACGCTGCCGCCCCTACACTCTAACCACTAGGCTACGCTGCCGCCCCTACACTCTAACCACTAGACTACCTGCCGCCCCTACACTCTAACCACTAGGCTACGCTGCCGCCCCTACACTCTAACCACTAGGCTACGCTGCCGCCCCTACACTCTAACCACTAGGCTACGCTGCCGCCCCTACACTCTAACCACTAGGCTACGCTGCCGCCCCTACACTCTAACCACTAGGCTACGCTGCCGCCCCTACACTCTAACCACTAGGCTACGCTGCCGCCCCTACACTCTAACCACTAGGCTACGCTGCCGCCCCTACACTCTAACCACTAGGCTACGCTGCCGCCCCAACACTCTAACCACTAGGCTACGCTGCCGCCCCTACACTCTAACCACTAGGCTACGCTGCCGCCCCTACACTCTAACCACTAGGCTACGCTGCCGCCCCTACACTCTAACCACTAGGCTACGCTGCCGCCCCTACACTCTAACCAACGCTGCCGCCCATACACTCTAACCACTAGGCTACGCTGCCGCCCTACACTCTAACCACTAGGCTACGCTGCCGCCCTACACTCTAACCACTAGGCTACGCTGCCGCCCCTACACTCTAACCACTAGGCTACGCTGCCGCCCCTACACTCTAACCACTAGGCTACGCTGCCGCCCCTACACTCTAACCACTAGGCTACGCTGCCGCCCCTACACTCTAACCACTAGGCTACGCTGCCGCCCCTACACTCTAACCACTAGGCTACGCTGCCGCCCTACACTCTAACCACTAGGCTACGCTGCCGCCCCTACACTCTAACCACTAGGCTACGCTGCCGCCCCTACACTCTAACCACTAGGCTACGCTGCCGCCCCTACACTCTAACCACTAGGCTACGCTGCCGCCCCTACACTCTAACCACTAGGCTACGCTGCCGCCCCTACACTCTAACCACTAGGCTACGCTGCCGCCCCTACACACTCTAACCACTAGGCTACGCTGCCGCCCCTACACTCTAACCACTAGGCTACGCTGCCGCCCTACACTCTAACCACTAGGCTACGCTGCCGCCCTACACTCTAACCACTAGGCTACGCTGCCGCCCCCTACACTCTAACCACTAGGCTACCCTGCCGCCCCTACACTCTAACCACTAGGCTACCCTGCCGCCCCTACACTCTAACCACTAGGCTACCCTGCCGCCCCTACACTCTAACCACTAGGCTACCCTGCCGCCCCTACACTCTAACCACTAGGCTACCCTGCCGCCCCTACACTCTAACCACTAGGCTACCCTGCCGCCCTACACTCTAACCACTAGGCTACGCTGCCGCCCTACACTCTAACCACTAGGCTACGCTGCCGCCCCTACACTCTAACCACTAGGCTACTGCCGCCCTACACTCTAACCACTAGGCTACGCTGCCGCCCCTACACTCTAACCACTAGGCTACGCTGCCGCCCCTACACTCTAACCACTAGGCTACGCTGCCGCCCCTACACTCTAACCACTAGGCTACGCTGCCGCCCCTACACTCTAACCACTAGGCTACGCTGCCGCCCCTACACTCTAACCACTAGGCTACGCTGCCGCCCTACACTCTAACCACTAGGCTACGCTGCCGCCCCTACACTCTAACCACAGGCTACGCTGCCGCCCCTACACTCTAACCACTAGGCTACGCTGCCGCCCCTACACTCTAACCACTAGGCTACGCTGCCGCCCCTACACTCTAACCACTAGGCTACGCTGCCGCCCCTACACTCTAACCACTAGGCTACGCTGCCGCCCCTACACTCTAACCACTAGGCTACGCTGCCGCCCCTACACTCTAACCACTAGGCTACGCTGCCGCCCCTACACTCTAACCACTAGGCTACGCTGCCGCCCCTACACTCTAACCACTAGGCTACGCTGCCGCCCCTACACTCTAACCACTAGGCTACGCTGGCGCCCCTACACTCTAACCACTAGGCTACGCTGCCGCCCCTACACTCTAACCACTAGGCTACGCTGCCGCCCCCTACACTCTAACCACTAGGCTACGCTGCCGCCCCTACACTCTAACCACTAGGCTACCCTGCCGCCTCTACACTCTAACCACTAGGCTACGCTGCCGCCCTACACTCTAACCACTAGGCTACCCTGCCGCCCCTACACTCTAACCACTAGGCTACGCTGCCGCCCCTACACTCTAACCACTAGGCTACGCTGCCGCCCTACACTCTAACCACAGGCTACGCTGCCGCCCCTACACTCTAACCACTAGGCTACGCTGCCGCCCTACACTCTAACCACTAGGCTACGCTGCCGCCCTACACTCTAACCACTAGGCTACGCTGCCGCCCCCTACACTCTAACCACTAGGCTACGCTGCCGCCCCTACACTCTAACCACTAGGCTACGCTGCCGCCCCTACACTCTAACCACTAGGCTACGCTGCCGCCCTACACTCTAACCACTAGGCTACGCTGCCGCCCCTACACTCTAACCACTAGGCTACGCTGCCGCCCTACACTCTAACCACTAGGCCACGCTGCCGCCCCTACACTCTAACCACTAGGCTACGCTGCCGCCCCTACACTCTAACCACTAGGCTACGCTGCCGCCCCTACACTCTAACCACTAGGCTACCCTGCCGCCCCTACACTCTAACCACTAGGCTACCTGCCGCCCCTACACTCTAACCACTAGGCTACCCTGCCGCCCCTACACTCTAACCACTAGGCTACCCTGCCGCCCCTACACTCTAACCACTAGGCTACCCTGCCGCCCCTACACTCTAACCTGCCGCCCCCTACACTCTAACCACTAGGCTACGCTGCCGCCCCTACACTCTAACCACTAGGCTACGCTGCCGCCCCTACACTCTAACCACTAGGCTACGCTGCCGCCCCCTACACTCTAACCACTAGGCTACGCTGCCGCCCCTACACTCTAACCACTAGGCTACCCTGCCGCCCCTACACTCTAACCACTAGGCTACGCTGCCGCCCTACACTCTAACCACTAGGCTACCCTGCCGCCCCTACACTCTAACCACTAGGCTACGCTGCCGCCCTACACTCTAACCACTAGGCTACGCTGCCGCCCCTACACTCTAACCACTAGGCTACCCTGCCGCCCCTACACTCTAACCACTAGGCTACGCTGCCGCCCCTACACTCTAACCACTAGGCTACGCTGCCGCCCCTACACTCTAACCACTAGGCGCTGCCGCTAACCACGCTGCCGCCCTACACTCTAACCACTAGGCTACGCTGCCGCCCTACACTCTAACCACTAGGCTACCCTGCCGCCCCTACACTCTAACCACTAGGCTACGCTGCCGCCCCTACACTCTAACCACTAGGCTACGCTGCCGCCCCTACACTCTAACCACTAGGCTACGCTGCCGCCCTACACTCTAACCACTAGGCTACCCGCTGCCGCCCCTACACTCTAACCACTAGGCTACGCTGCCGCCCCTACACTCTAACCACTAGGCTACGCTGCCGCCCCTACACTCTAACCACTAGGCTACGCTGCCGCCCCTACACTCTAACCACTAGGCTACGCTGCCGCCCCTACACTCTAACCACTAGGCTACGCTGCCGCCGCTACACTCTAACCACTAGGCTAACCTGCCGCCCCTACACTAAAACCACTAGGCTACCCTGCCGCCCCTACACTCTAACCACTAGGCTACCCTGCCGCCCTACACTCTAACCACTAGGCTACGCTGCCGCCCCTACACTCTAACCACTAGCCGCTAACCACCAGGCTACGCTGCCGCCCCTACACTCTAACCACTAGGCTACCCTGCCGCCCTACACTCTAACCACTAGGCTACGCTGCCGCCCCTACACTCTAACCACTAGGCTACCCTGCCGCCCCTACACTCTAACCACTAGGCTACGCTGCCGCCCCTACACTCTAACCACTAGGCTACCCTGCCGCCCCTACACTCTAACCACTAGGCTACGCTGCCGCCCCTACACTCTAACCACTAGGCTACCCTGCCGCCCCTACACTCTAACCACTAGGCTACGCTGCCGCCCCTACACTCTAACCACTAGGCTACCCTGCCGCCCCTACACTCTAACCACTAGGCTACCCTGGCGCCCCTACACTCTAACCACTAGGCTACCCTGCCGCCCCTACACTCTAACCACTAGGCTACGCTGCCGCCCCTACACTCTAACCACTAGGCTACGCTGCCGCCCCTACACTCTAACCACTAGGCTACCCTGCCGCCCCTACACTCTAACCACTAGGCTACGCTGCCGCCCCTACACTCTAACCACTAGGCTACCCTGCCGCCCCTACACTCTAACCACTAGGCTACGCTGCCGCCCCTACACTCTAACCACTAGGCTACGCTGCCGCCCCTACACTCTAACCACTAGGCTACGCTGCCGCCCCTACACTCTAACCACTAGGCTACGCTGCCGCCCTACACTCTAACCACTAGGCTACGCTGCCGCCCCTACACTCTAACCACTAGGCTACGCTGCCGCCCCTACACTCTAACCACTAGGCTACCCTGCCGCCCCTACACTCTAACCACTAGGCTACCCTGCCGCCCCTACACTCTAACCACTAGGCTACCCTGCCGCCCCTACACTCTAACCACTAGGCTACGCTGCCGCCCCTACACTCTAACCACTAGGCTACGCTGCCGCCCCTACACTCTAACCACTAGGCTACGCTGCCGCCCTACACTCTAACCACTAGGCTACGCTGCCGCCCTACACTCTAACCACTAGGCTACGCTGCCGCCCCTACACTCTAACCACTAGGCTACGCTGCCGCCCCTACACTCTAACCACTAGGCTACGCTGCCGCCCCCCCTAACACTCTAACCACTAAGGCTACGCTGCCGCCCCTACACTCTAACCACTAGGCTACGCTGCCGCCCCTACACTCTAACCACTAGGCTACCCTGCCGCCCCTACACTCTAACCACTAGGCTACCCTGCCGCCCCTACACTCTAACCACTAGGCTACCCTGCCGCCCCTACACTCTAACCACTAGGCTACCCTGCCGCCCCTACACTCTAACCACTAGGCTACCCTGCCGCCCCTACACTCTAACCACTAGGCTACGCTGCCGCCCCAGCTGTACCTGCCGTAGCAGTGTTGTTTATCAATGCCTTAGACGGCAAACTTTAAACAATCCTTTCAAAAAGGAAATGCAGAAATGTAAAACATTTTATGTTGACTTTACCATACTTGGTTAACGGTTAACCTTTATCATTCAGCTACTGAGAACCATTGTCACTGACAGCGCTGGTTAAAATACACAAGGAAATCATGTTATTAATACATTGAACAAAACATTCTACAGCTAAGAGAGACATTTATAACGTTTATATTCATCTATTCTTTGTTAGTTATTATTTACAGTACATTTCATTTTGAGTTGTGTCTGAGATTATTTCCTTGATTGTTTTCACCCTGAACGGCCAACAGGATAAGAAAAAATGTCTTTTGTTGACAGAAACATATTTCTTCTCGCAGGAAAACGGACACAAAATGGACACAGCTCCCAAGGTAAAAGTTTGTTAAGAGGTAACGTGTCGTCACACAATGGATGTTATTTTATTTTGATAGGGGGGGGGGGGGGGTTAGTGGTTAGTGCCTGTGGTTAGTCGTTAGGTAACTAATAATAGAAAGTAGATGGCTCAAGGCTGTTAAAAGTTTTAATGGCACAATGGTGAAAAGGTGCATTTAATTTCACTGTAGATGTGGTTTTCTTCCCCCTTCAATGTTCCCTCAGCGCTCAGCCTTCAGTTCTATCAAGGCCAAGCCTGCATGGTCAGACGCCGGTTAAAACCAGCACAAAAGCCTCACTGTATCAAGTAGGAACATTTAATTATCCGTTAAAGAGGAGAGGAGGAGGAGAGCAACATTTATTGAGGCAAACTGTCGTGTCCGGGGATATATGTTTGATAGATTTTCTGAAAGCTCGTATGAATGTAAGCTGTCTAGTATTCGTGTCAGTACAATTGACAAGAACTAGAGTGGTTCCAAAGAGAGTCACAGAATGGTCTGTCTGTTAAGAAGGCCTTCATGAGAAATACTATTAAGATCTTAGCCTGTCAATGGCCTTAGGCTCTCTCAATACTGGCCACAGTATGAACACGGTTACGGCAACAGGCCTTGACTTTGTCCCAAATGGCACCCTGTTTTCCTCTCTAATGCACTTCTAAATGCATTGTGTAGGGCATAGAGGACCATTTGGGATGCATTGAGTACCATTTGAGACGTAGGTCTTGTCTCGTGAAGTGAGACGATTCTACTACTCAAAATATATTATATGACCCTTTCAGATTTCATATAAAGGATCATTGAGACTGATACTTTAACATCCAGTATGAATGCAGACAATTTAAAACAATAATAATAATTCTCAAAAGCCAGAATCAATCGTTGTGAAACCTTGTTCTAAATACTGTAGGAGTTTCACAGTTGGAATAATTGTATTCAATTGCACTGTATACAATATTTCAATTGTATACTTTTCATTCAATTTCATACAAAATGTAATGCCTAAAAGTTAACCTTTAACATTCGTGTAGCTATTGTAACTAGTGTAACTAGTGTAACTATTGTAACTAGTGTAACTAGTGTAGCTTTGTAACTATTGTAACTAGTGTAACTAGTGTAGCTTTGTAACTATTGTAACTAGTCTAACTATTGTAACACGTGTAACTAGTGTAACTAGTGTAACTATTGTAACTATTGTAACAATTGTAACTATTGTAACTAGTGTAGCTATTGTAACTATTGTGTAACTATTGTAGCAAGTGTATTTTTGTAACAAATGTAACTATTGTAACTAGTGTAGCTTTGTACCTATTGTAACAAATGTAACTATTATTGCTATTGTAACTAGTGTAGCTTTGTAACTAGTGTAGCTATTGTAACTAGTGTAATGTCACGGTTCTCTTCCGTCGAAGGAGAGGAGGACCAAAATGCAGCGTGGTTAGAGTTCATGGTTATTAATAAGAGAAACTCAACATGAACACAATTACAAAAAACGTGACAAAACCCGAAACAGACCTATCTGGTGCAGAGAACACAAAGACAGGAAACAATCAACCACATAGTACCCACAGAATATGGCTGCCTAAATATGGTTCCCAATCAGAGACAACGATAGACAGCTGCCTCTAATTGAGAACCAATCTAGGCAACCATAGACATACAATATACCTAGAAAGGATACAGCCCCATAAACATACAAAACCCCTAGACAAGGTAAAAAACACATACATCACCCATGTCACTCCCTGACCTAACCAAAATAACAAGGAAAACAAAGAATACTAAGGTCAGGGTGTGACATGTAACTAGTGTAACTAGTGTAGCTTTGTAACTATTGTAACTATTGTAACTAGTGTAACTAGTGTAACTAGTGTAACTATTGTAACACGTGTAACTATTGTAACTAGTGTAACTAGTGTAACTATTGTAACTAGTGTAGCTTTGTAACTAGTGTAACTAGTGTAACTATTGTAACACGTGTAACTATTGTAACTAGTGTAACTAGTGTAACTATTGTAACTAGTGTAGCTTTGTAACTAGTGTAACTATTGTAACTAGTGTAACTAGTGTAACTATTGTAACTAGTGTAACTATTGTAACTAGTGTAACTAGTGTAACTATTGTAACACGTGTAACTATTGTAACTAGTGTAACTAGTGTAACTAGTGTAGCTTTGTAACTAGTGTAACTATTGTAACTATTGTAACTAGTGTAACTATTGTAACTAGTGTAGCTTTGTAACTAGTGTAACTATTGTAACTATTGTAACTAGTGTAACTATTGTAACTAGTGTAACTAATTGTAACACGTGTAACTATTGTAACTAGTGTTACTATTGTAACTAGTGTAACTAGGGTGACTAGTGTAATTAGTGTAACTATGGTAACTAGTGTAACTAGCGTAACTAGTGTAACTGGTGTAACTAGTGTAACTATGGTGACTAGTGTAACTGGTGTAACTGCTAAATCACTCAAGTTAGAAAATGTAAACATAAAAATATAGTCATTGTCCAAAGTATTCATAGTGTCTGTTGGAAGTAACACATGGATTCTCACTGGATAAAATGTATTGTGTATTAATTAACTCTGTACATTTGGATGTGTACAAATGAGAGTTAAAACAGGGAAATGTACCATTGTATGTATCACGTTGTATCACGTTGTATCACCATTCTATCACATTGTATCACCATTGTTGCACGTTGTATCACCATTCTATCACATTGTATCACCATTGTATCACCGTGGTATCACCATTGTATCACCGTGGTATCACCATTGTATCACCATTGTATCACCGCTGTATCACCGTTGTATCACCGTGGTATCACCGTTGTATCACCGTTGTATCACCATTGTATCACCGTGGTATCACCATTGTATCACATTGTATCACCATTGTTGCACATTGTATCACCATTGTTGCACATTGTATCACCATTGTGTCACCATTGTTGCACATTGTATCACCATTGTATCACCGTGGTATCACCATTGTTGCACATTGTATCACCATTGTGTCACCATTGTATCACCATTGTATCACCATTGTATCACCGTGGTATCACCGTTGTATCGCCGTTGTATCGCCGTTGTATCACCGTTGTATCACCATTGTATCACCGTTGTATCACCATTGTATCACCGTGGTATCACCATTGTATCACCGTTGTATCACCATTGTATCACCAAGGTATCACCGTGGTATCACCATTGTATCACCATTGTATCACCGTTGTATCACCGTGGTATCACCATTGTATCACCATTGTATCACCGTTGTATCGCCGTTGTATCACCGTGGTATCACCATTGTATCACCGTGGTATCACCATTGTATCACCATTGTATCACCATTGTATCACCGTGGTATCACCATTGTATCACCATTGTATCACCATTGTATCACCGTTGTATCACCGTTGTATCACCATTGTATCACCATTGTATCACCGTTGTATCGCCGTTGTATCACCGTGGTATCACCATTGTATCACCATTGTATCACCATTGTATCACCATTGTATCTCCGTTGTATCACCATTGTATCACATTGTATCACCATTGTATCAACATTGTATCACCATTGTATCACCATTGTATCACCATTGTATCACCATTGTATCACCATTGTGTGTATTATTGTATGTGAAACACAATTGTATGTACATTGTTTGTGAAAGATTACTTTCAGGAAGGAGTACAGTACATAAAATAATATCTATACGTTTTGAAAGTGAAATAATTGTATGAATATGAGAGAGTCTGGAAACTCTGCCTTACTAAGAGACAACATGGTTACAGCACACTGATATATTAGCCCACTCGTTAACAAACATATTCCACACAGCAATGTGTTTATCCCGTCTTTATGTTTTATGAATATGACCTTTAAGGACCATTCCAATCAATCAATAAGCAGGCGAGAGGCCTATTGGGATTATTTAAAACCACAGATGCTGAAAGTAGGGCACTATTTATCCAAACAAACACAATCATTATTAATGAGAGAGCACAGTTAACCCAAATACATTTATTTCCCACACATTGGATTATTCTCCACAGTAAGCACAGTGGTAGTATTTCCACTCCTCTACTGTCGTGGAATCATCTAGCAGCATTCGACTGATTTGCACAACATTAGGAATGTTTGTTAATTGATCTAAAGGAAAAGGTGTAGGGAAATTCAGAAACTCAGTTATTGTTTTTAGACTAGGTTAGAAATTCACAGTAAATAACTGTCTCATGGGAAAATGGATGTAAAAACAGTTCTGGCAGCGTGTGCCAAAGACAATATGAAACACATTCAGGATAAATTCCGGGGGATTTCAAAGGAATGACCGATGACCACTTGACACACAACTAGGCCTTTGACATTAGCCCCTAAAAGAGACCGACACGCAACAGTTCCTTTGCACACGTGGAGGGATGTAGACTTTGGCTCTGAGGCCAATCGGATGTAGACTTTGGCTCTGAGGCCAATCGGATGTAGACTTTGGCTCTGAGGCCAATCGGATGTAGACTTTGGCTCTGAGGCCAATCGGTGAGCAGACATTTTAGATCATTCATATATTTTGGGCTTTTTCCTTCTGGCCCATGTTTTGCATAAATCTTGTTGTCTGGCATGAGGAGGGAATAGACTGTCTTGTTGTCTGGCATGAGGAGGGAATAGACTGTCTTGTTGTCTGGCATGGGGAGGGAATAGACTGTCTTGTTGTCTGGCATGGGGAGGGAATAGACTGTCTTGTTGTCTGGCATGGGGAGGGAATAGACTGTCTTGTTCTGGCATGGGGAGGCGAGACACTGGCATGAGGAGGGAATAGACTGTCTTGTTGTCTGGCATGGGGAGGCGAGACACTGGCATGGGGAGGGAATAGACTGTCTTGTTGTCTGGCATGGGGAGGCGAGACACTGGCATGGGGAGGGAATAGACTGTCTTGTTGTCTGGCATGGGGAGGCGAGACACTGGCATGGGGAGGGAGTAGACTGTCTTGTTGTCTGGCATGGGGAGGCGAGACACTAGCATGAGGAGGGAATAGACTGTCTTGTTGTCTGGCATGGGGAGGCGAGACACTGGCATGGGGAGGGAATAGACTGTCTTGTTGTCTGGCATGGGAAGGCGAGACACTGGCATGGGGAGGGAATAGACTGTCTTGTTCTGGCATGGGGAGGCGAGACACTGGCATGGGGAGGGAAGAGAGTGGCATGGGGAGGGAAGAGACTGGCATGGGGAGGGAAGAGACTGGCATGGGTAGGGAGGAGACTGGCATGGTGAGGCAAAACAGCTAAAAAGAGTTCGCTACGGCCTACAAACAGCTAGCTAGGGCCTACAAACAGCTAAATATGGCCTACAGACAGGTAGCTAGGGCCTACAGACAGGTAGCTAGGGCCTACAGACAGCTAGCTAGGTCCTACAGACAGATAGCTAGGGCCTACAGACAGGTAGCTAGGGCCTAATGACAGGTAGCTAGGGCCTACAGACAGCTAGCTAGGTCCTACAGACAGATAGCTAGGGCCTACAGACAGGTAGCTAGGGCCTACAAACAGGTGCCCTCTTTACGATTGTCTTGGTGTGCTTGGACCATGTTAGTTTGTTGGTGATGTGGACACCAACAAACTTGAATCTCTGGGGGCATGCTCGGTTTTCTTTTTCCTGTAGTCCACAATCATCTCCTTAGTCTTGATCACGTTGAGGGAGAGGTTGTTGCCCTGGCACCACACGGCCAGGTCTCTGACCTCCTCCCTATAGGCTGTCTCGTCGTTGTCGGTGGTCAGGCCTACCACTGTTGTGTCATCTGCAAACTTAATGATGGTGTTGGTGTGGTGACTGGCTGTGCAGTCGTGAGTGAACAGGGAATACAGGAGGGGACTGAGCACGCACCCCTGAGGGGCCGCTTAGTTGAGGAACAGCGTGGCGGATGTGTTGTTACCTACCCTTATCACCTGAGGGCGGCCCATCAGGAAGTCCAGGATCCAGTTGCAGAGTGAGGTGTTTAGTCCCAGGGTCCTTAGCTTATTGATGAGCTTTGATCGAACTACAGTGTTGAACGCTGAGCTGTAGTCGATGAATAGCATGACCCGTTATTTAATGCCAACTTGTTTCAAGCAAACGACCACAGTCCCAGTGCCCAAGAACGCCAAGGTAACCTGCCTAAATGACTATTGCCACATAGCATTCACATCTATAGTCATGAAATGCTTTAAAAGGCATTTCGTGCGTGGCCTCCCTCAACTCAAACACCAAATCAAATCAAATTGTATTGGTCACATACACATGGTTAACAGATGTTAATGTGAGTGCAGGCAAATGCTTGTGCTTCTAGTTCCGACAGTGCAGTAATATCTAACAAGTAAACTAACAATTTCACAACAACGATTTAATACACACAATAAAAAGGAATGAATGAGAATATGTACATGTAAATATATGGATGAGCGATGGCCGCGCAGCATAGGCAACATGCAGTAGATGGTATAGAGTACAGTATATACATATGAGATGAGTAATGTAGGGTATGTAATCATTATGTAAAGTGGCATTGTTTAAAGTGACTAGTGATACATTTATTACATCCAATTATTAATTGGACCACCATCAAGTTTGCTGATGGCACAACCGTGGTAGGACTGATCACTGACGACGATGAGGCAGTTTATAGGGAGGAGGTCAGAGACCTGGCAGTGTGGTGCCAGGACAACAACCTCTCCCTAAATGGCAGCTAGACAAAGGAGTTGATCGTGGACTACAGGAAACGGAAGGGCGAGCACGTCTCCATTCTCATCGACGGGGCTGTAGTGGAGCAGGTTGAGAACATCAAGTTCCTTGGTGTCCACACCACGAAGGAATTAACATGGTCCACAGACACCCACACAGTTGTGAAGAGGGTATTACAGTGCCTTTTCCCCTCAGGAGGCTGAAAAGATTTGGCACGGGCCCTCAGATCCTCAAAAAGTTCTACAGCTGCACCATTGAGAGCATGTTGACTGGATGCATCACCGCTTGGTATGGCAAATGCAAGGCACCCGACTGCAAGGCACTACAGAGGATGGTGAGTATGGCCCAGTACATCACTCTGGCCGAGCTTCCTACAGCCTCTATACCAGGCGGTGTGTAAAAGGATGGCCTAAAAAATTGTCAAAGACTCCAGCCACCCAAGCCATAGACTTGTACCTTTGCTATCGCATGGCAAGCGGTACCAGTGCAAGTCTGGAACAAACAGGACCCTGAACAGCTTCTACCCCCAAGCCATAAGACTGCTAAACAAGTCTGCTAAATGGCTAATCAAATAGCTACCTGCTGCTGCTACTGTGTATTAGCTATCCTGTTGCCTAGTCACTTTAGACTAACAGTCTACCTATATGTACATATCTACCTCAATTAACTCATACCCCTACATAATGTTATTACCTTGTACTCCCTGTAAATTCTGTATATTTTTTATTTATTTATATTTATTTTTTAATAAACCTTTATTTAACTAGGCAAGTCAGTGAAGAACAAATTCTTATTTACAGTGATGGACTAGGAATAGTGGGTTAACTGTCTTGTTCAGGGGCTACCTGCCGCACGACTCCAAAACTATAACCATGTTATTACCTGTTACTCCCTGTATGTAGGCATGTTATTACCTGGTACTTCCTGTATGTAACCATGCTATTACCTGGTACTTCCTGTATATAGCCATGTTATTACCTGGTACTCCCTGTATATAGCCATGTTACTACCTGGTACTCCCTGTATATAGCCATGTTATTACCTGGTACTCCCTGTATATAGCCATGTTACTACCTGGTACTCCCTGTATATAGCCATGTTATTACCTGGTACTTCCTGTATATAACCATGTAATTACCTGGTACTCCCTGTATATAGCCATGTTATTACCTGGTACTTCCTGTATATAACCATGTAATTACCTGGTACTCCCTATATATAGCCATGTTATTACCTGGTACTTCCTGTATATAACCATGTTATTACCTGGTACTCCTTGTATATAACCATGTTATTACCTGATACTCCCTGTATATAGCCATGTTATTACCTTATACTTCCTGTATATAGCCATGTTATTACATGGTACTCCCTGTATATAGCCATGTTATTACCTGGTACTCCCTGTATGTAGCCAATTTATTATCTAGTACTTCCTGTATATAGCCATGTTATTACCTGGTACTCCCTGTATATAGCCATGTAATTACCTGGTACTCCCTGTATATAGCCATGTTATTACCTGATACTCCCTGTATATAGCCATGTAATTACCTGGTACTCCCTGTATATAGCCATGTTATTACCTGGTACTTCCTGTATATAACCATGTAATTACCTGGTACTCCCTGTATATAGCCATGTTATTACCTGGTACTTCCTGTATATAGCCATGTTATTACCTGGTACTCCCTGTATATAGCCATGTTATTACCTGGTACTCCCTGTATGTAGCCAATTTATTATCTAGTACTTCCTGTATATAGCCATGTTATTACCTGGTACTCCCTGTATATAGCCATGTTATTACCTGGTACTCCCTGTATATAGCCATGTTATTACCTGGTACTTCCTGTATATAACCATGTTATTACCTCGTACTTCCGCTATATAGCCATGTTATTACCTGGTACTCACATGTTATTAACTGGTACTTCCTGTTTATAGCCAAGTTATTTCCTGGTACTTCCTGTTTATAACCATGTTATTACATGGTACTTCCTGTAAATAGCCATGTTCCTTTTACATCGTCATTGATATTCTATGTTCACTGCGTATTTATTACTCGTGTCACTATTTATTGTTGAAAAAGGACCCTTAAATAAGAATGTCACTGTTAGTCTACATCTATTGTTTACAAAGTTATTACTTGGTACTTCCTGTTTATAACCATGTTATTACACTGTTAGTCTACATCTATTGTTTACAAAGTTATTACTTGGTACTTCCTGTTTATAACCATGTTATTACACTGTTAGTCTACATCTATTGTTTACAAAGTTATTACTTGGTACTTCCTGTTTATAACCATGTTATTACACTGTTAGTCTACATCTATTGTTTACAAAGTTATTACTTGGTACTTCCTGTTTATAACCATGTTATTACAATGTTAGTCTACATCTATTGTTTACAAAGTCATTACCTGGTACTTCCTGTATATAACCATGTTATTACACTGTTAGTCTACATCTATTGTTTACAAAGCATGTGACCAAAAACTTTTGATTTGATTTGTATTGATTTGATAAAAGCTAGTTCTCTGTAAGATATGAGGTGATTGGTGTAACGGTCAGACGGGCGTAGCTTATGGAATGAAGCGGGGAAAAGCCAAACAATTTAGATAAATTAATTCACGTCGGCTAAATAACATGGGGGGTGCCTTGACAATAGTGTACAATAACTATCATATTTCCAATCGTTGTCATTTCTAGTCTGCCCGAACTCTTTGTGCGAGTTGTATGTCAGAGAGGCAGACACTGATACTGCCTATTGCTGAAACAAGCTCGAAACAAGCTTCTACGTTCATTCAAGTTGTTTGCCGACCCGCTGGGGTTAATTCCCAGCAGCTATGCAGCACTCACTCCACTCTGCACTGAGGCCAAACTAGTGGAGTCCATTAAGTCATAGAGATTAAAAGCCTGATGCCTCCACTCACATTCACCCCCCTACACTCCCCTCCACTCCTCCACCCATCTACTCGGTGTTACACTTCCAAAGCAGAGAGGTGATTGATGAGAAGCATCAGGCTGACTGGAATCTCCTTTTTCATTAAAGCCCTCCGGCTATGTCTCAAATGGCACCCTATTCCCTAAATAGTGCACTACTGTTGACCCAAATGGCACCCTATTCCCTAAATAGTGCACTACTTTTGACCAGAGTCCTACGAGCCCTAAAGGCCCGGGTCAAAAGTAGTGTACTATATAGGGAAAGGGGTGCCACTTGGTACACCACCTAACACGACATCCTGCCGGCTTCAACCCCACCCATAGAGGAAAGAGAGAGAGGGAGAAGAGGGAGAAGGGGGGGGGGATACAGAGAATTTCAAAGGAGATAAGTGCTAACATATCTACCTTGTAGCCTACATTAATCTCTGGTTAAATTAATTTTCATACACAATTATATATTCATTGGTTAGAGGAGAGAAAACAACCCCTGTGTGTGATGTAGGTATGGAGATCTCTCTCTCTCTCTCTCTCTCGCTCTCTCTCTCTCTCTCTCTCTGTCTCTCTATGCCCCCCCCCTCTCCCTCTCTCTCTCTCTATGCCCCCCCCTCTCTTTAATCTTCATACTCAGTGAGCCCCTCTTTCTCTGAGTGACTCGGGAGACTGTGTGGATTAATGGTCCCAAGGGGAAAATATTTTGAAACTGAGTCCTATCGTAAACCACAGAGACTCACTCAGGGCCTGGTATAGAGACAGAGACTCACTCAGGGCCTGGTATAGAGACAGACTCACTCAGGGCCTGGTATAGAGACAGACTCACTCAGGGCCTGGTATAGAGACAGAGACTCACTCAGGGCCTGGTATAGAGACAGACTCACTCAGGGCCTGGTATAGAGACAGAGACTCACTCAGGGCCTGGTATAGAGACAGACTCACTCAGGGCCTGGTATAGAGACAGAGGCTCACTCAGGGCCTGGTATAGAGACAGACTCACTCAGGGCCTGGTATAGAGACAGACTCACTCAGGGCCTGGTATAGAGACAGAGACTCACTCAGGGCCTGGTATAGAGACAGAGACTCACTCAGGGCCTGGTATCGAAACAGACTCACTCAGGGCCTGGTATAGAGACAGACTCACTCAGGGCCTGGTATAGAGACAGAGACTCACTCAGGGCCTGGTATAGAGACAGACTCACTCAGGGCCTGGTATAGAGACAGAGACTCACTCAGGGCCTGGTATAGAGACAGACTCACTCAGGGCCTGGTATAGAGACAGAGACTCACTCAGGACCTGGTATAGAGACAGACTCACTCAGGGCCTGGTATAGAGACAGACTCACTCAGGGCCTGGTATAGAGACAGAGACTCACTCAGGGCCTGGTATAGAGACAGACTCACTCAGGGCCTGGTATAGAGACAGACTCACTCAGGGCCTGGTATAGAGACAGATACTCACTCAGGGCCTGGTATAGAGACAGACTCACTCAGGGCCTGGTATAGAGACAGAGACTCACTCAGGGCCTGGTATAGAGACAGACTCTACCCAATCTTGTCATTCTCTCATGAGCTATTATTTTTATTATTTACCTAGTAAATATATTAATGTTCATACACAATTATATATTCATTGGGTAGAGGAGAGAAAACAACCCCTGTGTGTGATGGAGGTATGGATCTCTCTCACTCTCTCTCTCTCTCTCTCTCTTATTTTCAATGACGGCCTAGGAACAGTGGGTTAACTGCCTGTTCAGGGGCAGAATGACAGATTTGTACCTTGTCAGCTCGGGAGTTAGAACTTGCAACCTTCCGGTTACTAGTCCAACGCTCTAACCACTAGGCTACCCTGCCACCCCAGCTAGTCACCTGGAATGCATTTCATTTATCAGGTGTGCCATGTTAAAAGTTAATTTGTGGAATTTCTTTCCTGTCTTAATGCGTTCAAGCCAATTAGTTGTGTTGTGACAAGGTGGGGGTGGTAAAAAGAAGATAGTCCTATTTGGTGTAAGACCAAGTCCATATTATGGCAAGAACAACTCAAATAAGCAAAGAGAAATGGCAGTCCATCATTACTTTAAGACATGAATGTCAGACAATCCGGAAAATTGTGCAGTCGCAAAAATCATCAAGCGCTATGATGAAACTGGCTCTCATGAGGACCGCCACAGGAAAGGAAGACCCAGAGTTACCTCTGCCACAGAGCATAAGGTCATTAGAGTTAACTGCACCTCAGATTGCATTCCAAATAAATGCTTCACAGAGTTCAAGTAACAGACACATCTCAACATCAACTGTTCATAGGAGACTGTGTGAACCAGACCTTTGTGGTCTAATTGCTGCAAAGAAACCACTACTAAAGGACACCAATAACCGGTAGGAAATCTGTCCTTTGGTCTGATGAGTCCAAATTTGAAATGTTTGGTTCCAACTGCTGTGTCTTTGTTAGACGCAGAGTAGGTGAACGGATGATCTCCACATGTGGTTCCACCGTGAAGCATGGAGGAGGAGGTGTGATTTTGTGGGGTGGTGCTTTGCTGGTGACAATGTTTGTGATTGATTTAGAATTCAAGGCACACTTAACCAGCATGGCTACCAGAGCATTCTGCAGCAATAGACCGTCCCATCTGGTTTGCGCTTAGTGGGACTATCATTTGTTTTTCAACAGGACAATGACTCAACACACCTCCAGGCTGTGTAAGGGCTATTTGACCAAGAAGGAGAGTGATGGAGTGCTGCATCAGATGACCTGGCCTTAACAATCACCCGACCTCAACCCAATTGAGGTGGTTTGGGATGAGTTGGACCGCAGAGTGAAGGAAAAGCAGCCAACAAGTGCTCAGCATATGTGGAAACTCCTTTAAGACACATTCAAGACTGAAACTCCTTCACCTGAAAAACATTCCAGGTGAAACTGGTTGAGAGAATGCCAAGAGTGTGCAAAGCTGTCATCAAGACAAAGAGTGGCTACTTTGAAGAATTTCTTTAACACTTTTTGGGGTTATTTCATAGTTTTGATGTCTTCACTATTGTTCTACAGTGTAGAAAATGGTACAAAAAGCTTTTTAAAAATTTGAATGAGTAGGTGTGTCCAAACTTTTGACTGGTACTATATATATATACATATGACACAGGAACACATATGCACATAGTATGAACATTTGAACATTTTGGGGCCAACCGCCAATGAATGGTGGCATTGATATGGTGGGTTGTCATGTTAGCTAAGCCCAATAAATCTGAAGTGTGTGTGTGAGAGAGCATACCTCTGTGCGTGTATCAGTTGTGGTCATCCGCTATGGGATAAGATATCCTGACAAGGCAATCAGTGAGAAACAGATTCTGTGGCCGTCCGGCTCTACCACTGCCGTTCCTCAACCCTGATGAGCTTTTGAAAAACGGAGTGCGTCTGAAATTGGTTTTGTATGAGAGCCTTCAGATCTGTCTCTTATGACGACTTTTGCCACCTGTCTTCATTGGCTGCTGAGGTCTCGTTATTAATCTGACTCTCTCTCTCTCTCTCTAGACTTCGAGCAGGACCGGGGGAAGAGAAGAGGACAGGGTCTCTCCAGAATAAGCTTGTTGTCAGAGTAGAATGGTGGCAGGAGCTATAGGAGGATGGGCTCATTATAACCGAACATATCAAACACATGCAAACAACGTGTTTGACTCCATTCCAGACATTACAATGAGCCCATCTTTCCTATTGCTCGTCCCACCATCCTCCGCTGCATGGTGTAACTCTCTCTCTCCCCTGCACAGTACCAACCAGAGCTCTCTCTCTCTCCCCTGCACAGCAGAGCGCCAACCAGAGCTCTCTCTCTCTCCCCTGCACAGCACAGCGCCAACCAGAGCTCTCTCTCTCTCCCCTGCACAGCAGAGCGCCAACCAGAGCTCTCTCTCTCTCCCCTGCACAGCACAGCGCCAACCAGAGCTCTCTCTCTCTCCCCTGCACAGCACAGCGCCAACCAGAGCTCTCTGTCCCCTGCACAGCACAGCGCCAACCAGAGCTCTCTCTCTCCCCCCTGCACAGCACAGCGCCAACCAGAGCTCTCTCTCTCTCCCCTGCACAGCACAGCGCCAACCAGAGCTCCCTGTCCCCTACACAGCACAGGGCCAACCAGAGTCTCTCCCCTACACAGCACAGGGCCAACCAGAGCTCCCTGTCCCCTACACAGCACAGGGCCAACCAGAGCTCTCTCTCTCTCTCCCCTGCACAGCACAGTGCCAACCAGAGCTCCCTGTCTCCTGCACAGCACAGCGCCAACCAGATCTCCCTGTCCCCTGCACAGCACAGGGCCAACCAGAGTCTCTCCCCTGCACAGCACAGGGCCAACCAGAGCTCCCTGTCCCCTACACAGCACAGGGCCAACCAGAGCTCTCTCTCCCCTGCACAGCACAGGACCAACCAGAGCTCTCTCTCTTCCCTGCACAGCACAGGGCCAACCAGAGCTCCCTGTCCCCTACACAGCACAGGGCCAACCAGAGCTCTCTTGTCCCCTGTTCTTCCTTGCACAGGGCCTAGACTCCAACAGTAAAGGTCAACTGCACAATTCCAATCCAATCTGCTCATCAGCATCACAGACTCACCAAATGTCAAGTTTGGGATAAAGCTTTTAGGCTGTGGACCTAACCAACAGACATAATCATCCTAATCATAATGCCCCCCATTATAAAACCTCATCTGGTCCCTTGCTTTTAAATGAATGACAAATAGTGCTCTGATATAGAATGAAACCCCAGCCATAATCGGATAAGTTATTCAATTGAGATAATGAAAAGCCTAAGAAAGGAAAGGGAACCTTTGTCTTGGGGATGGACAAGCAGCGGTAGTCTATCTAATATGGTCAATCAAGAATCATCCAGAGAAATCACTTTAGAGATTCTCTTCCTGGTTCTGACCAATGACCATTAATATACCAATAACAGGACCAAAACTATTATTTTTTTCAACCATAGAATATAGATCGATATAAATCAATCACTACACATACTTTACGCTATATTAAGCCACCTTCCAATTTGCATTTCTACCCCCCCCTCCTTTGTAGTTATAAAAGTTATTCATTTTGTTGTTGTTGTTGTTGCTCCATAACTGCCAATGTGTGGACTTCCTTGTTTGTCACCATCTAAAAGCTAAGCTGTGACAAATGGGGGCTTATTTGGGATCGTGCCTTGGCTATTTTGATGTTATCCCTAGTAGATATGGTAATTGGTTAGCGCTAATTGTTGACTCTTTGGTGGGTCTTGTGTTTTGCTTAGTTCTGTTATTGTCCCAGAAGCCCTTAATGTCCATTTTTATGTGCTATTGTATATTAGGAGTTACATGTTGACTTTTTGTAGTTGTGTGTTTAATCATACTTCAATTGGTTTAGAGAAATTGCCTTTTAAGTTATTAGTTTGATGACTTGTTTATTTATTGCAAGTTTTGGTTTGGTGCATCGGTGGAGAGAAGATCAGTCTCTTTTCTTGTACTGTCTAGAGACACTTCTGTTTCCTGTTGGGTCATTGGCTTAAGGAGGTGAGTTGTCTTTGCAATGTTTGACAGTGAGAAGGTTTGAGGCAGACATAACTCATTGCCCAGAGATATGGTCTTTCCCAGTGTTAGGTATAGCAGCGTGTTCCCACTTGTGGCACGTTGTTGTTTTTGTGTGGTGATAGCGGTCAGAGAAGTTGTCTCGGGAGCATGTTGGTTACCAGAGAGCTGGTTCCTCCTTTGTGCCAGTGGGCTCTAGTGCATCAATACCTGCCGCAAAGCCACCGAAGGCTAGGGTTAAGTTTAACAGTAGGATTTGGGGAAACTCAAGTAATACACTCCTGTTTTTGCACTGTTAAGTCAGCTATGTACTTGTACTGTAGTCGATGTGGTCATTAGGGCAGTTCAAAGTTTGGGACATTAATTTGTTCATAGCATTTTGGCATCTATTGACGATTTTGTTCGTGCTCCTTCTGAATAGTTGCTTATGCAGTTTACGAAGGAACAGCTTTTGAAGTTGAGCGAGTATTATCATGTTGAGATTAGTGACAAACATCTCAAGGATACAGGGAGGTCTATTCTGTCAGCTAACTTGCTTTCAGCTGGTATTTTTGCCGGCTGAATTGAGTAAACCTAGTCAAGCTGTATTAGATGTACCAATTGTGTCTAGTGCTGGTTTGACATTTGAGCAGGAAAAAGGAGGTAATTTTATTGCAGTTAAATCATGACAAAGATCTGGAAAGGTTGAAACAGCAATAATAACTTGATTTGGAAAATTTGACGCAGGATACGGAACAAGCTAAACTGCGGTCGCAATATCAGTGGTTAGAACTTGTCAGAGAAGCTTTCAGGTGAATTTTCTTTCGAGAAATGACTCAAGCTCCCTAATGGGACGCTCTTACCTTGGTCCTTCTACGCCTTTAGATGTTGCTGGTAGTCTACGGTTCTTGCCTAAATTTACTGAAAAGGTTCCTGAGCTATGTTTTTTTACGTTATTTGAACGTGTAGCAGACTCGGGCTTGGCCTATTACTGACCGTACTTTGATGCTACAGTGTGTTTTGACCGGTAGGGTTCGGGAGGCTCATCTCTTTAGCGCTATAGATAGCCATGATAACATAAAGGTTCAAACTGCTGCCCTGCATGCTTACGAGTTGGTCCCTGAAGCGTGAGGAAATGGACATATCACACAGTTGTGTGTGTGTGTGTGACGCTATTCAGTTCGAGCTCTAGTTTTAAAAACATCTCATGACATTTCTTGTCACTTAGGGGTTAGTAAAAACCTTTGACTGAATTTTGCTTCATTTTTATTGGCCTCATTTATAAAGACATTTTCTGCTTTACATCAAAACGTGCCATGTTTGTCATATTTCTGGGAATCCTAATCAGATATTTAAGGAACCGTTCCCGCTACAACCTGTTACAGGCCATTTGAGCATTTGACTATTGATTGTGTTGGACTCCATTCTACAGCTGGTAGCACCTACATGTTAATTAACTGTCAGGCTATGAGATCCTGCAGCCGATCCACTTAAAACCAACATTAAAACTAAGTCTGTTGTGAAGGCTTTGTCACAGTTCATATGTATATATATATTTTTTAAATTAAGGTGATTCAGAGTGATCAGGGTTCCAATTTCACTTCGCACATATTTGCACAAGTCTTGGGACAATTGCGTATAAAACATAATCAGTGCTTTTTATGCTCAGTCGAGGGGCCCTTGAGCATTTTATCAGACTTTGAAGTCACTTATGTGCGTACGGCACTGAATTAGAACGTGACTGGGAAGAGGGGTTACCCTGGTTGCTACTTGCTGTTAAAGAATTACCGCGAGAGCACTGGGTTCAGTCCTAATGACCTTGTCATACTGTGCATGGTCCCCTTGCTGTATTAAAAGGAGGATTGGAAGGTGGTTGAGCCCTCCCCCCAAAAAATTTGCTGTCATATGTTAGTGGTTTCTGACAGGATGTATGTAGCTTGTGAAATGGCTAAAGGAAAAACTAGCATCCTCTCAGGCGAGGATGAAAAGATTGTTTGACCGGTGAGCGGAGCTGTGACAATTTAGTCCAGGGGACCTGGAGGAACAGACACATTACTGACATTACTACAGACAGGAACTCATCACTCTGACAGCTGGACTGGCCCGAGTCTGACCCTGCTGCCCATTGTCGGTTCTTCTCTTCAGGCCAAATTCAGCGGCCCGTACACTAATTCACCAATCGTCCGATCTGAACTATCGGATTGCTACCCCTGAGCGGCGAAAGGCGAAATCAGCTCTACCATGTCAATTTGTTATTAAAGCCCTGTGCTCGTTTGTCTTCTGAATTCGTTAAATCAGAACTATGTGCTGATGTAACTGATGTGGTTAGTTGGTGAACCAGTGTATTTTGGACTTCCTGTTGCTCTGGCTTCTGCTCTCCTGATGCTCGGTCTCCATTTCTTTCTCTTAAATTGTTTCTTCCAGGTACCGTGGTTGCTGAGGTTGGATGTTGTCAGACGATTTGGTTGGGTTGGTGTCATCAGCAATCTCAACTGCACATCGACTCGGTGATGTACAGCACAGTACATCACTGGGGCCAAGCTTTCTGCCGTCCAGGACCTCTATACCAGGCCGTGTCACGCCAGCCACCCAGGTCATAGACTGTTCTCTCTGCTACCGCACGGCAGGCGGTGTCACGCCAGCCACCCTAGTCATAGACTGTTCTCTGTGCTACCGCACGGCAGGCGGTGTCACGCCAGCCACCCTAGTCATAGACTGTTCTCTCTGCTACCGCAGGGCAGGCGGTGTCACGCCAGCCACCCTAGTCATAGACTGTTCTCTCTGCTACCGCAGGGCAGGCGGTGTCACGCCAGCCACCCTAGTCATAGACTGTTCTCTCTGCTACCGCAGGGCAGGCGGTGTCACGCCAGCCACCCTAGTCATAGACTGTTCTCTGTGCTACCGCACGGCAGGCGGTGTCATGCCAGCCACCCAGGTCATAGACTGTTTTCTCTGCTATCGCACGGCAGGCGGTGTCACGCTAGCCACCCTAGTCATAGACTGTTCTCTCTGCTACCGCACGGCAAGCGCTACCGGAGCGCCAAGTCTAGGTCCAAGAGGCTTCTAAATAGCTTCTACCCCCAAGCCATAAGACTGCTGAGCAATTCATCAAATGGCCACCCAGACTATTTGTATTGCCCCCCCCCCCTCTTCTGTGCTGCTGCTACTCTGTTATTATCTATGCATAGTCACTTTAATAACTCTACCTACATGTACATATTACCTTGACTCCGGTGCACCCACACATTGACTCTGTACCGATGCCGGCTGTATATCGCCCTGCTATTGTTTACTGCTTTAAATATTTCTTATCTATTTTGTTATGGCTATTTTAACTGCATTGTTGGTTAAGGGCTTGTATAACTAAGCGTTTCACTGAAGTCTACACCTGTGGTATTTGGCACATGTGACAACGTGATTTAAAAAAAAAAAAAACACTTCACTGCCCTCACCCACCTAGATATGAGGAATACCTACTGCATGTGAGAATGCTGTTCATTTACTGCAACTCAGCGTTCAACTGCGGTCCCCTCAAAGCTTATCACGCTTAGGACCGTTGATCTGAACACCTCCCTCTGCAACTGGATCCTGGACTTGGTGTGGGTAGGCAACATCACCTCCACCTTGCTGATCCTCAACCCAGGTGTGTGTGCTTAGTCCCCTCCTGTCCACCCACGATTGGTTGGCCTGCATGACTCCAACACCAAGTTTGCTGAAGACACGACAGCCTACAGGGAGGTCAGTGACCTGGCAGTGCGGTGCAGGGACAACAACCTCAATGTCACTAAGACCAAGGCGCTGATCGTGCATTACAAGAAATGGGGGGGGGAGCATCCGCAAGGCTGGAGTGGGTCGTGAGCTTCAAGTTCCTCGGTGTCTAAATCACCAAGGACTTAAAATGGTCCACTCACACAGGCACAGCCATGGAAAAGGTGTGGCAGCATCTTCCCATCAGGATGTTGAAAAGGTTTGGCGTGGGCCCTCAAATTCTCAGTTCTACAGCTGCACCATTGAGAGCATCTTGACTATCTGCGTCACTGCTTGGTATGGCGACAGCGCCGCCCTCGATCGCATGGCGCTACAGAGGGTGGTGCGGACAGCCCAGTACTACATCACTGGGACCAAGCTCCCTGCCATCCAGGACCTCTACATCAGGCGGTGTGAAAGGAAGGCCTGGAAATTCATTAGACTCCAGCCAGCCCAAGTCATAGACTGTCCTCTCTGTCGCCGCACAGCAAGTGGTACCGGAGCATCAAGTCTCACACCAACAGGCTCCTGAAGAGCTCTCTCCACAAGCCATACGACTGCTAAACAGCTAACAGAATGGCTAGACCGACATAGTTGACCCTTGTATTTTATTATTATAATTTTTTTCACAGTCTCTATGTACACTCACAGCACTTTACAGTCACGTACACTGACACTCCAACATGCACACACATTTATACATACTTCACACACACCCCAAAACACATGTAGCTCTATCACTCCAGTATCCGTGCACATTGTTAATATGGTACAGGCACTGACCCTGTTTAAAACGGTAGCTTCTTACTTTCTCATGTTCATATTTCTTGTTTTTGTTATGCTATATTGATTACTGTAAGATGCATGGTTTCATTGACAAGACTATATATATAAATAAAATGTGTGTTTGAGTAGAAATATCCTTGATTTCTAGATAACAAAAACAAATCACTTGAGGAATTGGGTGAGTAGACAGTGCCTCTTTCACTAGCTATCTAAATATTCAGGTCTGGGCCTTGGAGGCTCTAAGACATGTTTAGATTGCACAATATGCACACGGCACAATGCATTATTGATTAATTGATATATACCTAATTTACACATAGAAATGTATGTTGGCACCATGCCAATCAAAATAAGTGTCGTTGTTCCACAACCATTAGCTATGGCCCTGTAGAAACGTTGTTCCACAACCATTAGCTATGGCCCTGTAGAAACGTTGTTTCACAACCATTAGCTATGGCCCTGTAGAAACGTTGTTCCACAACCATTAGCTATGGCCCTGTAGAAACGTTGTTCCACAACCATTAGCTATGGCCCTGTAGAAACGTTGTTTCACAACCATTAGCTATGGCCCTGTAGAAACGACAAGGACATGTGGAGGCTGTGTGTGTTTGGCCAGTGAGAGGGTTTGCCTGGTCAAACATACCAGAGGATGTCAACATTCCCAGAATGCTGTGTGTGGGTCTGTCCCAAATGGGGCCCCACAGGGCCCTGATCTAAAGTAATGCACTATACAGGGTATAGGGTTTTTATAAGGGACGAGGGGCGTATGATGCACGGGCTGCTCCAGCACAGTGTTGCAGGGGACACGAGGGTAACCAGCTATAAGCCTGCATGTTTTTCAATGTGTCCGAAGGCCCATGAGTTAAGCAGGTGTTGTGCATTCCACTAGCTTGATTGAGTTCAGACCCTGACTTGTTTTAAAACAGCAGAAGGCCCTATAGAAATACAAGATTCTTCCACCTGGCTAGGACATGAACCATATGAAAACACACAGCTTTGGGGAAGTTTATTTGAAAATAGGGGGAGGGGGGGGGGTAAAAACGGTGTTTCTTGTTAAATACTGCTGATTTTCTTCCGCATACTTTAGAGAATGGAAAGTGATCACATTAAATAACAAAGCAAATACTGCTCAGCTTTCAAATGTCCCTAAAGAACATCTGCGGTACCGTTCATCAACAGTTTTTAGTAAGCTTGATTAAAGTAAAATATGAGTTCTCTCCTCAGGGATGTGTTTTCATGTGAAGCATATAGTACTTTTCTTCCCGTTTAGCAGACAAAGTATGTGTGTCCCAAACGGCACCACCCTATTCCCTACATAGTGCACTACTTTTAACCAAAGCAATGGTCAAATGCAGTGCATTATGACGAGAATAGGGTGCCATTTGGGACATACTGTACTCATAGTACTTTTTTATGAGAAGAAAGCATCCTTCTATCCAGACAGCGCTCCGAGAAGAGTTGTTGACAAGGGAACGCCCACAGGTAGAATCAAGCAGAAAATGTATAATTATTTTCCAGGACCACGATTAATCATTTTACTCCTTGGACAATTAATAATGGAGGAAGAGAATTAGATCCAACTGCGTCCCAAATGGCCCCCTATTCCCCTTTGGCTCTATATACAGTACGGGTTCCATAGGGCTCTATATACAGAAGGGTTCCATAGGGCCCTATATACAGAAGGGTTCCACAGGACTCTATATACGGAAGGGTTCCATAGGGCTCTATATACAGAACAGGTTCCATAGGGTTCTATATACAGAGGGGGTCCATAGGGCTCTATATACAGAATGGTTCCACAGGGCTCTATATACAGAAGGGTTCCATAGAGCTCTATATACAGAAGGGTTCCACAGGGCTCTATATACAGAAGGGTTCCATAGGGCTCTATATACAGAAGGGTTCCACAGGGCTCTATATACAGAATGGTTCCATAGGGCTCTATATACAGAAGGGTTCCACAGGGCTCTATATACAGAAGGGTTCCATAGGGCTCTGTATACAGAATGGTTCCACAGGGCTCTATATACAGAAGGGTTCCATAGAGCTCTATATACAGAAGGGTTCCACAGGGCTCTATATACAGAAGGGTTCCATAGGGCTCTATATACAGAAGGGTTCCACAGGGCTCTATATACAGAATGGTTCCATAGGGCTCTATATACAGAAGGGTTCCACAGGGCTCTATATACAGAAGGGTTCCATAGGGCTCTATATACAGAAGGGTTCCACAGGGCTCTATATACAGAAGGGTTCCATAGGGTTCCATATACAGAAGGGTTCCATAGGCCTCTATATACAGAAGGGTTCCACAGGGCTCTATATACAGAGGGGGTCCATAGGGCTCTATATACAGAAGGGTTCCACAGGGCTCTATATACAGAAGGGTTCTATAGGGCTCTATATACAGAAGGGTTCCATAGGGCTCTATATACAGAACAGGTTCCATAGGGCTCTATATACAGAAGGGTTCCATAGGGCTCTATATACAGAACAGGTTCCATAGGGCTCTATATACAGAAGGGTTCCATAGGGCTCTATATACAGAAGGGTTCCACAGGGCTCTATATACAGAAGGGTTCCACAGGGCTCTATTTACAGAAGGGTTCCACAGGGCTCTATATACAGAAGGGTTCCATAGGGCTCTATATACAGAAGGGTTCCATAGGGTTCTATAAACAGAAGGGTTCCATAGGACTCTATATACAGAAGGGTTCCATAGGGCTCTATATACAGAACTGGTTCCATAGGGCTCTATATACAGAAAGGTTCCATAGGGCTCTATATACAGAAGGGTTCTATAGGGCTCTATATACAGAAGGGTTCCATAGGCCTCTATATACAGAAGGGTTCCATAGGGCTCTATATACAGAAGGTTTCCATAGGGCTCTATATACAGAACAGGTTCCATAGGGCTCTATATACAGAAGGGTTCCATAGGGCTCTATCTACAGAACGGGTTCCACAGGACTCTGCATACTGAAGGGTTCCATAGGGTTCTATATACAGAAGGGTTCCATAGGGCTCTATATATAGAAGGGTTCTATATACAGAGCGGGTTCCACAGGACTCTATATACAGAAGGGTTCTATAGGGCTCTATGTACAGAACGGGTTCCATAGGCCTCTATAAACAGAAGGGTTCCATAGGGCTCTATATACAGAAGGGTTCCATAGGGCTCTATATACAGAACGGGTTCCACAGGACTCTATATACAGAAAGGGTTCCATAGGGCTCTATATACAGAACGGGTTCCATAGGCCTCTATAAACAGAAGGGTTCCATAGGGCTCTATATACAGAAGGGTTCCATAGGGCTCTATATACAGAACGGGTTCCACAGGACTCTATATACAGAAAGGGTTCCATAGGGCTCTATATACAGAACGGGTTCCATAGGACTCTATATACAGAAAGGGTTCCATAGGGCTCTATATACAGAAAGGGTTCCATAGGACTCTATATACAGAACGGGTTCCATAGGACTCTATATACAGAAAGGTTCCATAGGGCTCTATAAACAGAAGGGTTCCATAGGGCTCTATATACAGAGGGGGTCCATAGGGCTCTATATACAGAACGGGTCCATAGGGCTCTATATACAGAGGGGGTCCATAGGGCTCTAGTCTAAAGTAGTGCACTACATAAGGAATAGGGTTCCATAGGGCTCTAGTCTAAAGTAGTGCATTGCATAAGGAATAGGGTTCCATAGGGCTCTAGTCTAAAGTAGTGCATTGCATAAGGAATAGGGTTTACATAGGGCTCTAGTCTAAAGTAGTGCACTACATAAGGAATAGGGTTCCATAGGGCTCTAGTCTAAAGTAGTGCACTGCATAAGGAATAGGGTTCCATAGGGCTCTAGTCTAAAGTAGTGCATTGCATAAGGAATAAGGTTACATAGGGCTCTAGTCTAAAGTAGTGCACTACGTAAGGAATAGGGTTCCATAGGGCTCTAGTCTAAAGTAGTGCACTGCATAAGGAATAGGGTTCCATAGTGCTCTAGTCTAAAGTAGTGCACTACATAAGGAATAGGGTTACATAGGGCTCTATTCTAAAGTAGTGCACTGCATAAGGAATAGGGTTCCATAGGGCTCTAGTATAAAGTAGTGCATTGCATAAGGAATAGGGTTACATAGGGCTGTAGTCTAAAGTAGTGCACTATATAGGGAATAGATTGCCATTTGGGACACCCTATAATTACAATATTTATGATGCATATCAAGATTTATATCGAACATATTCTTTAAGTGAATTCAGCAGCATATGTTACTAGCCCTTAGCAGTCTTTATTAGCTCTTAGCAGTCTTTATAGCCCTTAGCAGTCTTTATAGCCCTTAGCAGTCTTTATAGCCCTTAGCAGTCTTTATTAGCCCGTAGCAGTCTTTTTAGCCCTTAGCAGTCTTTATAGCCCTTAGCAGTCTTTATAGCCCTTACCAGTCTTTATAGCCCTTAGCAGTCTTTATAGCCCTTACCAGTCTTTATAGCCCTTAGCAGTCTTTATAGCCCTTAGCAGTCTTTATTAGCCCTTAGCAGTCTTTATTAGCCCTTAGCAGTCTTTATAGCCCTTAGCAGTCTTTATAGCCCTTAGCAGTCTTTATAGCCCTTACCAGTATTTATAGCCCTTAGCATTCTTTATAGCCCTTAGCAGTCTTTATAGCCCTTACCAGTCTTTATTAGCCCCTAGCAGTCTTTATAGCCCTTAGCAGTCTTTATAGCCCTTACCAGTCTTTATAGCCCTTACCAGTCTTTATAGCCCTTAGCAGTCTTTATAGCCCTTACCAGTCTTTATAGCCCTTAGCAGTCTTTATAGCCCTTAGCAGTCTTTATTAGCCCTTAGCAGTCTTTATAGCCCTTAGCAGTCTTTATAGCCCTTAGCAGTCTTTATAGCCCTTAGCAGTCTTTATAGCCCTTAGCAGTCTTTATTAGCCCTTAGCAGTCTTTATAGCCCTTAGCAGTCTTTATAGTTGACTTGAGAACTTTTTTTTCTTTTTTTTTATCAGAGAAATCATTGCTCATTTTAAAGCATCATTACATTGGTTGGTTGATTCATTCTGTATAAATAAGCTGTGTGTCAGGGGGAACTTTTAGAATTTTCAATGCCGTATTAGAAGATCCAAAAGGTGTCCTGATTGGGACTCAGTAGCCCATCTCTTAAAATGGATGTTAGTTTAACAGCTGTAATACCTATCACAGCATTCAGCTATGCTGAAATATTTGACATTCAGGACCAAACCCCTGTCACCCGACACTATCCACATGGCGTTTGTGTCAATATCATTTTTAACATTCCCGAATTATAAAAGACAGATACTCAAAAAGGTTAATTAATTACAACATTCATCTAACTGAATAAGTGCTTTATTCACTCATCAGTTGTACAATTGAAAGGAGACAAATTGTTTAAAAAAACCAAAACCAGAAATGAATATCATGACAACTGCTACAGTAGCACGTCTGTGTCTTTTGATGGTGAGCTTGATGCATTCACATTCCATCTGTTTGGATTCCTATTCTGTTATAGTCATGATTGACTACAAAAGCCAGGGGTAAAAAAATATATATATATTTTCTAATCTAAGGCGGGTATAACATATTGCTTTGTAAGGGCTGGGTTGTTTTATGATTGCTGAGAGATCCTGACAAGGGATAGCAAAGATGACAACTTAGCAAACAGCCCTTCATTAGATCTGCCTGGCTGGAATGAATCAACGACAGCCAGGGAGGATAGAAGAGACGTCTAGCAGCGAGGAGCTATGTGTGTTTAACTCAACAACATTTAATACATGGAAACCTAGCAGATTCAGCCTTTGTAGAGCATTGTTTACACTCCCCGAGCTATTCAAAATGTCATCCTTATGTATTCTTAACTGGTATGCAGACTTCTTCTTCTATTTGTCAACACTGGGAGCCATTCAAGCGTTATTTAAAAGGAAGAGCGGAAAAAAACTTCTAGATTAAATCCTTGATTTTTCCATGTGACGGAATGGACATAAACCACTGCCACCACTTAAGAACAGTGTGTTGTACATAGTCAGACCAACAGTGGGCCAAAAGGCGCCTCAATTAAACAAAAATAACATCTCAAACATCATCAAACAGAACAGCTGTTGAAGTCTGTAAACTGGTCCAATACAAGACTCCCATCCATAACTCTACCATACAACTCTATGGAGAACCATTGAGACACATGGTCAGAAGTAGCCAAGAGGGACATTATCATGGTCAGAAGGAGCTAAGAGGAACATTATCATGGTCAGAAATAGCTAAGAGGGACATTCCCGTGGTCAGAAGGAGCTAAGAGGAACATTATCATGGTCAGAAATAGCTAAGAGGGACATTCCCGTGGTCAGAAATAGCTAAGAGGGACATTCCCGTGGTCAGAAATAGCTACGAGGGATATTAGCATGGTCAGAAGTAGCTACGAGGGATATTAGCATGGTCAGAAGAAGCTAAGAGGACATTGTCATGATCAGAATGAGCTAAGAGGGACATTCCCGTGGTCAGAAGTAGCTAAGAGGGACATTCCCATGGTCAGACGTAGCTAAGAGGGACATTATCATGGTCAGAGGTAGCTAAGACTACATTATCATGGTCAGAAGTAGCCAAGAGGGACATTATCATGGTCAGAAGTAGCTAAGACTACATTATTATGGTCAGAAGTAGCTAAGAAGACATGATCATGGTCAGAAGTAGCTAAGACTACATTATCATTGTCAGAAGACACTAAGAGGACATTGTAAGTCTGCTAAATGACTTAAATGTAAATGTAATTATCATGGTCAGAAGAAGCTAAGAGGGACGTTATCATGGTCAGAAGAAGCTAAGAGGGACATTATCATGGTCAGAAGGAGCTAAGAGGGACATTGTCATGGTCAGAAGGACCTAAGAGGGACATTCGCATGGTCAGAGGTAGCTAAGAGGGACATTATCGTGGTCAGAGGTAGCTAAGACTACATTATCATGGTCAGAAGTAGCTAAGAGGGACATTCCCGTGGTCAGAAGTAGCTAATAGGGACATTATCATGGTCAGAAGTAGATAAGACGGACATTCCCGTGGTCAGAAGTAGCTAAGAGGGACATTATCATGGTCATAAGTAGCTAAGAGGGACATTCCCGTGGTCAGAAGTAGCTAAGAGGGGCATTATCATGGTCAGAGGTAGCTATCAAATCAAATCAAATCAAATTTTATTTGTCACATACACATGGTTAGCAGATGTTAATGCGAGTGTAGCGAAATGCTTGTGCTTCTAGTTCCGACAATGCAGTGATAACCAACAAGTAATCTAACTAACAATTCTAAAACTACTGTCTTATACACAGTGTAAGGGGATAAAGAATATGTACATAAGGATATATGAATGAGTGATGGTACAGAGCAGCATACAGTAGATGGTATCGAGTACAGTATATACATATGAGATGAGTATGTAGACAAAGTAAACAAAGTGGCATAGTTAAAGTGGCTAGTGATACATGTATTACATAAGGATGCAGTCGATGATGTAGAGTACAGTATATACGTATGCATATGAGATGAATAATGTAGGGTAAGTAACATTATATAAGGTAGCATTGTTTAAAGTGGCTAGTGATATATTTACATCATTTCCCATCAATTCCCATTATTAAAGTGGCTAGAGTTGGGTCAGTGTCAATGACAGTGTGTTGGCAGCAGCCACTCAATGTTAGTGGTGGCTGTTTAACAGTCTGATGGCCTTGAGATAGAAGCTGTTTTTCAGTCTCTCGGTCCCAGCTTTGATGCACCTGTACTGACCTCGCCTTCTGGATGATAGCGGGGTGAACAGGCAGTGGTTCGGGTGGTTGATATCCTTGATGATCTTTATGGCCTTCCTGTAACATCGGGTGGTGTAGGTGTCCTGGAGGGCAGGTAGTTTGCCCCCGGTGATGCGTTGTGCAGACCTCACTACCCTCTGGAGAGCCTTACGGTTGAGGGTGGAGCAGTTGCCGTACCAGGCGGTGATACAGCCCGCCAGGATGCTCTCGATTGTGCATCTGTAGAAGTTTATGAGTGCTTTTGGTGACAAGCCAAATTTCTTCAGCCTCCTGAGGTTGAAGAGGCGCTGCTGCGCCTTCTTCACGACGCTGTCAGTGTGAGTGGACCAATTCAGTTTGTCTGTGATGTGTATGCCGAGGAACTTAAAACTTGCTACCCTCTCCACTACTGTTCCATCGATGTGGATAGGGGGGTGTTCCCTCTGCTGTTTCCTGAAGTCCACAATCATCTCCTTAGTTTTGTTGACGTTGAGTGTGAGGTTATTTTCCTGACACCACACTCCGAGGGCCGTCACCTCCTCCCTGTACGCCGTCTCGTCGTTGTTGGTTATCAAGCCTACCACTGTTGTGTCGTCCGCAAACTTGATGATTGAGTTGGAGGCGTGCGTGGCCACGCAGTCGTGGGTGAACAGGGAGTACAGGAGAGGGCTCAGAACGCACCCTTGTGGGGCCCCCGTGTTGAGGATCAGCGGGGAGGAGATGTTGTTGCCTACCCTCACCACCTGGGGGCTAAGACTACATTATCATGGTCAGAAGTAGCTAAGAGGGACATTCCCATGGTCAGAAGTAGCTAAGAGGGACATTCCCATGGTCAGAAGTAGCTAAGAGTACATGATCATGGTCAGAAGTAGCTAAGAGGGACATTCTCAGATGGTTTTTATTATTTAACCAGGGATATCACATTGAGATTTTAATACATTTTTTAGAGCCCTGATGAGTCCAATATTACAAATAATGTGATCTGGGATAAATACAGTGTGTGGTAGATTGTGTCTGATGCTGCATGTGCCACTTGAATAAAAAGATATATAGCTAATGTACTAGGTCCTAACACATAATTACAGGTCCTAACAGGTCCTAATTTGTATTTGCATTTATTAAGGATCCCGATTAGTTCCTCCCAAGGCATTAGCTACTCTTCCTGGGGTTTATTATGGATCCCCATTAGTTCCTCCCAAGGCAGTAGCTACTCTTCCTGGGGTTTATTATGGATCCCCATTAGTTCCTCCCAAGGCAGTAGCTACTCTTCCTGGGGTTTATTAGGATCCCCATTAGTTCCTCCTCCTTCCAAGGCAGTAGCTACTCTTCCTGGGGTTTATTATGGATCCCCATTAGTTCCTCCCAAGGCAGTAGCTACTCTTCCTGGGGGGGATCCCCATTAGTTTTATTATGGATCCCCATTAGTTCCTCCCAAGGCAGTAGCTACTCTTCCTGGGGTTTATTATGGATCCCCATTAGTTCCTCCCAAGGCAGTAGCTACTCTTCCTGGGGTTTATTATGGATCCCCATTAGTTCCTCCCAAGGCAGTAGCTACTCTTCCTGGGGTTTATTATGGATCCCCATTAGTTCCTCCCAAGGCAGTAGCTACTCTTCCTGGGGTTTATTATGGATCCCCATTAGTTCCTCTTCCTGGGGTTTATTATGGATCCCCATTAGTTCCTCCCAAGGCAGTAGCTACTCTTCCTGGGGTTTATTATGGATCCCCATTAGTTCCTCCCAAGGCAGTAGCTACTCTTCCTGGGGTCCAGCAACATTAAGGCAGTTACAGTATTTACCGTTTTAAACTATTACATGACGTTACATTTCATAACACTTCCCTCAAACCACTACTATACTATCACATATCTACAATACAACATCCATGTGTACGTGTGTGTAGAGTGTCTTATCATGTGTATGTGTGTGGAGTGTCTTCTCATGTGTGTAGAGTGTGTCTTATCATGTGTATGTGTGTGTAGTGTCTTATCATGTGTATGTGTGTGTAGAGTGTCTTATCATGTGTGTGTAGAGTGTGTCTTATCATGTTTATGTGTGTGTAGAGTGTCTTATCATGTGTACGTGTGTGTAGAGTGTCTTATCATGTGTGTGTAGAGTGTGTCTTATCATGTGTATGTGTGTGTAGAGTGTCTTATCATGTGTATGTGTGTGTAGAGTGTCTTATCATGTGTATGTGTGTGTAGAGTGTCTTATCATGTGTATGTGTGTGTAGAGTGTCTTATCGTGTGTACGTGTGTGTAGAGTGTCTTATCATGTGTATGTGTATGGAGTGTCTTATCATGTGTGTGGAGAGTGTGTCTTATCATGTTTATGTGTGTGTAGAGTGTCTTATCATGTGTAAGTGTGTGTAGAGTGTCTTATCATGTGTGTGTAGAGTGTGTCTTATCATGTGTATGTGTGTGTAGAGTGTCTTATCATCTGTATGTGTGTGTAGAGTGTCTTATCATGTGTGTGTGTGTGTAGAGTGTCTTATCATGTGTGTGTGTGTGTAGTGTGCATCTTATCATGTGTACGTGTGTGTAGAGTGTGTCTTATCATGTGTGTGTAGAGTGTGTCTTATCATGTTTATGTGTGTGTAGAGTGTCTTATCATGTGTATGTGTGTGTAGAGTGTCTTATCGTGTGTATGTGTGTGTAGAGTGTCTTATCATGTGTATGTGTAGGTAGAGTGTCTTATCATGTGTGTGTAGAGTGTGTCTTATCATGTTTATGTGTGTGTAGAGTGTCTTATCATGTGTGTGTAGTGTGTCTTATCATGTGTATGTGTGTGTAGAGTGTCTTATCATGTGTGTGTGTGTAGAGTGTCTTATCATGTGTATGTGTGTGTAGTGTCTTATCATGTGTATGTGTGTGTAGTGTGCGTCTTATCATGTGTACGTGTGTGTAGAGTGTGTCTTATCATGTGTGTGTAGATTGTGTCTTATCATGTTTATGTGTGTGTAGAGTGTCTTATCATGTGTATGTGTGTGTAGTGTCTTATCATGTGTATGTGTGTGTAGTGTCTTATCATGTGTATGTGTGTGTAGAGTGTTTTATCGTGTGTATGTGTGTGTAGTGTCTTATCATGTGTGTGTAGAGTGTGTCTTATCATGTTTATGTGTGTGTAGAGTGTCTTATTGTGTGTATGTGTGTGTAGTGTGTCTTATCATGTGTATGTGTGTGTAGTGTGTCTTATCATGTGTATGTGTGTGTAGAGTGTCTTATTGTGTGTATGTGTGTGTAGAGTGTCTTATCATGTGTGTGTGTGTGTAGAGTGTCTTATCATGTGTATGTGTGTGTAGTGTCTTATCATGTGTATGTGTGTGTAGTGTGCGTCTTATCATGTGTACGTGTGTGTAGAGTGTGTCTTATCATGTTTATGTGTGTGTAGAGTGTCTTATCATGTGTACGTGTGTGTAGAGTGTCTGATCATGTGTGTGTAGTGTGTCTTATCATGTGTATGTGTGTGTAGAGTGTCTTATCATGTGTATGTGTGTGTAGTGTCTTATCATGTATATGTGTGTGTAGAGTGTGTCTTATCATGTGTATGTGTTTGTAGTGTCTTAGCATGTGTATGTGTGTGTAGAGTGTGTCTTATCATGTGTACGTGTGTGTTGAATGTCTTATCATGTGTACGTGTGTGTAGAGTGTCTTATCATGTGTATGTGTGTGTAGTGTACGTCTTATCATGTGTATGTGTGTCTTTACCTGTTTCACAGTCCCCACTGTTCCAGAAGGTGTGTTTAATTGATCTGTTTTTAAATCGGATTCTACTGCTTTCATCACTTACCTGATGTGGAATAGAGTTCCATGTAGTCTTGGCTCTATGTAGTACTGTGCGCCTCCCATAGTCTGTTCTGGACTTGGGGACTGTGAAGAGACCTCTGGGGGCATGTCTTTTGGGGTATGCATGGGTGTCCGAGCTGTGTGCTAGTAGTTTAAACAGACACCTGTTGTGTTATTGACTGTACGTTTGTTTATCCCATGTGTAACTCTGTGTTGTTATTTTTGTCGCACTGCTTTGCTTTATCTTGGCCAGGTCACAGTTGTAAATGAGACCTTGTTCTCAACTAGCCTACGTGGATACATAAAGGGGAAAAACATTTTTTTTTAAACACCTATGTGCATTCAGCATGTCAGCACCTCTTTCAAAACCAAGTAGTGATGAAGTCAGTCTCACCTTCACTTTGAGCCATGAGAGATCTACATGCATATCATTAATGTTAGATTTCCGAGTTCATTGAAGGGCCAGCTGTACTGCCCTGTTCTGAGCCAAATGTAATTTTTCGAGGTCCCTCTTTGTGGCACCTGACCACATGACTGAACAGTAGTCCTAGGGCCTGTAGGACCTGCCTTGTTGATAGTGCTGTTAAGAAGGTAGAGCAGCTCTTTATTATGGACAGACTTCTCCCCATTTTAGCTACTGTTGTATAAACATGTTTTGATCAATGACAGTTTACATTCCAGGGTTACTCCAAGCAGTTTAGGTACCTCAACTTGCTCAATTTACAAATGATTTATTACCAGATTTAGTTGAGGTTTAGGGTTTAGTGAATGATTTGTTCCAAATACAATGCTTTTAGTTATTGAAATATTTAGGACTAACTTATTCATTGCCACCCATTCTGAAACTAACTGCAGCTCTTTAAGTGTTGCAGTCATTTCAGTCACTATAGTAGCTGACAACGTGTTTTTTTAAATTAATTTTTATTTATTTATTTTATTTCACCTTTATTTAACCAGGTAGGCCAGTTGAGAACGATCATAGATACAATTTGGCTACGTAAGCCTACAAAACATTTACAATAGCAAAATCACAATAATCACAAGAATGGCTTCAGATCAAAGTTGCATCTATCACCGTACTCTATCCATTTATTTTTTTTGTATGCTATTTTAATATGAGAATTAACCAATGATATCAGGCTACACCCGGCCATGATTACAGAAACCTGTGTCTTTTGATACTATATAAAAGAGTCATCCAGCAGAGTTTGTCATTATACCCTGATGAAGACAGCTTGTCTGTCAAAACGTTGGACATAAATATTTTTGCATCTGAGCTCCTAGAGTGTACGTATCTTCTTTATTTATTTTTTTAAGTGTCCTACTCCGCTAGACATCACCCCGCCTCTAGATGATGTGCACCCATGACCAGCTCGGAAACCAGATTGCATAGTGGAGAAGGTACGGTGGGATTCGAAATGGTCGGTGATCTGTTTATTAACTTGGCTTTTGAAGATTTTTAGAAAGGCAGGTCAGGATGGATTTAGGTCTATAACAGTTTGGGTCTAGTGTGTCTGCCCCTTTGAAAAGGGGGATGACCGCGGCAGCTTTCCCTTCTTTGGGGATCTCGGACGAAACGAAAGAGAGGTTGAACAGGCTAGTAATAGGGAAAACTTAAATTGATTTTACCTAATTTCTATCAGCATGTTAAATGTGCAACTAGAGGGGGGAAAAAACTCTAGACCACCTTTACTCCACACACAGAGACATGTTCAAAGCTCTCGATCTCCCTCCATTTGGCAAATCTGACCATAATTCTATCCTCCTGATACAAGCAAAAATAAAAGCAGGAAGCACAAGTGACTCATTTACATTACATTACATTTAAGTCATTTAGCAGACGCTCTTATCCAGAGCGACTTACAAATTGGTGCGTTCACCTTATGACATCCGTCAATAAAAGAGTGGTCAGATGAAGCAGATGCTTAACTACAGGGCTGTTTTGCTAGCACAGAATGTAATATGTTCCGGGATTCAGCCGATGGCAATGAGGAGTACAACACATCAGTCACTGGCTTCATCAATAAGTGCATTGAGGACGTCGTCCCCAATGTGACTGTACATACCCCAACCAGAAGCCATGGATTACAGGCAACATCTGCACTGAGCTAAAGGGTAGAGCTTCCGCTTTCAAGGAGTGGGACTCTAACCTGGAAGCTTATAAGAAATCCCACTATGCCCTCCGACGAATCATCAAACAGGCAAAGCGTCAATGTAGGACTAAGATCTAATCGTACTACACCGGCTCCGACACTCGTCAGATGTTGCAGGGCTTGCAAACCATTACAGACTACAAAGGGAAGCACAGCAGAGAGCTGCCCAGTGACACGAGCCTATCAGATGAGCTAAACTACTTCTATGCTTGCTTCGAGGCAAGTAACACTGAAACATTCATGAGAGCATCAGCTGTTCCGGACGACTCTGTGATCACGCTCTCTGCAGCCGATGTGAGTAAGACCTTAAAACAGGTCAAGATTCACTAGGCTGCAGGGCTAGACGCATTACCAGGATGCGCTGGCCAAATAGCAAGTGTCTTCACTGACATTTTCAACCTCTTCCTGTCTGAGTCTGTAATACCAACATGTTTCAAGCAGGCCACCATAGTCCCTGTGCCCAAGAACACTAAGGTAACCTGCCTAAATGATTACCAACCCGTAGCACTAATGTTTGTAGCCATGGAAGTGCTTTGAAAGGCTGGCCATGGCTCACATCTAGTCAAGGCTCACAACTTGAAGCTCTCAATCTGGAGTAGCTTCTACCCCAAGCCATAAGACTCCTGAACATCTAATACAATGGCTACCTAGACTATTTGCATTGCCCCCCCCCCCCTCCCTCTTCTATGCTGCTGCTATGCACATAATACCTAAATTACTAAAAAACCGTTGTCCCCGCACATTGACTCTGTACCAGTACCCCCTGTACATAGTCTCGCTATTGTTATTTCACTGCTGCTCTTTAATTATTTGTTACTTTTATTTGTTACTATTTTTAGGTATTTTCTTAAAACTGCAATGTTGGTTAATTAAGGGCTTGTAAGTAAGCATTTCACTGTATGTGACAAATACAATTTGATTTGTATCTGGTCAAACACAATTTCTTTCCAAAAGTTTACTAAGGGTGGGTAACAGGCTGATTGGTCGGCTATTTGAGCCATTAAAGTAGGCTTTACTATTCTTGGGTAGCGTAATGACTTTAGCTTCCCTCCAGGCCTGAGGGAACACACTCTCTGGTAGGCTTAGATTGAAGATATGGCAAATAGGAGTGGCAATATCGTCCGCTATTATCCTCAGTAATATTATCCATCCAAGTTGTCATACCCCGGTGGCTTGTCATTGTTGAAATACAACAATCATTTTTTCAACTCTTCCACACTCACCTTACGGAATTCAAAAGTACAATTCTTGTCTTTCATAATTTGGTCTGATATACTTGGATGTGTAGTGTCAGCGTTTGTTGCTGGCATGTCATCCCTAAGTTTGCTTATCTTGCCAATGAAAAAATCATTAAAGTAGTTTGCAATATCAGTGGGTTTTGTAATGAATGAGCCATCTGATTCAATGAATGATTGAACTGAATTTGCCTTTTTTTTTTTACCAAAATGTAATTTCAGGTGATCCAAAGTGATTTACTATCATTCTTTATATAATTTATCTTTGTTTCATAGTATAGTTTCTTCTACTTTTTATTTAGTTCAGCCACATGATTTCTCAATTTGCAGTACATTTTCCAATCGGTTGTGCAGCCAGACTCATTTGCCATTCTTTTTTTGCCTCATCCCTCTCGACCATAAAATTGTTCAATTGCTCATCAGTTTTTACAGTCATTTTCTTAATGGGTGCATAATTATTAGTAACTGGAATAATTTCACAAATGTGTGAAGTGCAGCGTCGCGTTAAACACCACAGCCCAACAAATATTCTTTACAAAAACAACGTAGGAATCACTACAAAACTTATTGTGTGACCTCTCATGCACTATATTAGGCCCAGCCTTTGGAACTTTGGTTTTCCTAGATATGGCTACTATATTGTGATCACTACATCCGATGGGTCTGGATACTGCTTTAAAGCACATTTCTGCAGCATTAGTGAAGAATGAATTCATGTTGATGATTTCATTCCTGTGCTGTTTGTAACTACCCGGGTAGGTTGACTGATAACCTGAACTAGGTTGCAGGTACTTACAGTTTGAAGCTTTGTCTTGAGTGGGCAGCTTAATAATGAAAGCCAGTGAATATTTTAATCACCAAGAAAATAGACCTCATAACAGGTCATAACAGATCCTAACAGGTCATAACAGACCCTAACATGTTGTAACAGATCATAACAGGTCATAACAGGTCATAACAGATCATAACAGGTCATAACAGACCCTAGCAGGTCTAACGGGTCATAACAGATCCTAACAGGTCCTAACAGATCCTAACAGGTCATAACAGGTCATAACAGATCCTAACAGGTCATAACAGATCCTAACAGGTCATAACAGGTCAGACCCTAACAGGTCATAACAGATCCTAACAGGTCATAACATATCATAACAGGTCATAACAGGCCCTAACAGGTCATAACAGATCATAACAGGTCATAACAGACCCTAACAGGTCATAACAGGTCATAACAGATCATAACAGGTCATAACAGGTCATAACAGATCCTAACAGGTCATAACAGATCATAACAGGCCCTAACAGATCCTAACAGGTCATAACAGATCATAACAGGTCATAACAGACCCTAACAGGTCATAACAGGTCATAACAGACCCTAACAGGTCATAACAGGTCATAACAGATCATAACAGGTCATAACAGGTCATAACAGATCCTAACAGGTCATAACAGATCATAACAGGTCATAACAGATCATAACAGGTCATAACAGATCCTAACAGGTCATAACAGGTTATAACAGCCCCTAACAGGTCTAACGGGTCGTAACGGGTAGTGACAGGTCTAACGGGTCGTAACGGGTAGTGACAGGTCATAACAGGTCATAACAGATCATAATAGGTCATAACAGGTCATAACAAGTCATAACAGACCCTAACAGGTCTAACGGGTCGTAACAGGTCTAACAGGTCATAACGGATCCTAATCAAGAGCAAAGCAGCTCATCTATAGTGTGGTTGTACACGACACCAGTCATGTTGGTTGTATCATGTGGACTTAGATTACGGCCAGAGAAATCCTTCTACTTTCCATGGCGTACAAGAGGTCCTGTAAGCTAAGCATGAGTCATCGGTTGCTTCCCATGTGGCACACAATTTCCATATAAAGTAAATAAACTCTATGGTCATTGCTTAAAAGTAGGGCACTATATTGGGAACAGGATGTAATTTGAGTCCAATGATACCCTACTCAACACTGGCTAGTCAAAAAGAAATGGACATAAAAATCAGGTAGCATAGGAGAGCGTATGAGGGACAAATACTATGGACCTACTTATGTCTGAACTTATGTGGGCATCACAGTTCAATGACATACCATAGACTTCAGGAGAGATGGACAGGACAGAGGATGGAGGTTGGGGAGGTGGGAGCGAGGGAAGGATGGATGGAGGGTTGAAAATAAAAGAGATGGACAAGACAGAGACTAGTAAGTGAGGGGGGGGCGGAGGGGAGGCGGGGGAAAATGCTCCTCAGCCCAGGCTGACTCACAGCTTGTGGCAGTCACAAAGCAATCTACTGGCCAGGAGCACATTCACTTAGCAGGCAGCTTGACGATCCCAGCCCCTGTGATTTATTCATTGTATAGACGTGTTGCGAGGCTGTCGGAGTAAGTCAGGTTAGAATCATAATTAAAACTGTTAATCACAGATTCCTGTTTGTTCAGCACCCGTGTGAATTGAAAAAATGTGATCAAATTATTCAGCAATGCTGCCTTTCAGACAGGTAAGTCTGTACCTCGTTGCCTGTCTACCCTGAAGCATTAAAAGGAAGCAGAGTTGGATGAGTAAATGTTTTTATTTTTTATTTTTTACACAAGCTTTTATGAAGAACTTGGGGCCTGTCTTGGTGATTTTATGAACAACGTAGGGCCTTGTCTTGGTGATTTTATGAACAACGTAGGGCCTGTCTTGGTGATTTTATGAACAACGTAGGGCCTGTCTTGGTGATTTTATGAACAACGTAGGGCCTGTCTTGGTGATTTTATGAACAACGTAGGGCCTGTCTTGGTGATTTTATGAACAACGTAGGGCCTGTCTTGGTGATTTTATGAACAACGTAGGGCCTGTCTTGGTGATTTCTTTTCCCAAAAGATGTCCATTTAAAATCTTCATTTTAAGTCATAAGCTAGTTTTATGTTTTTATGTTTTTATGTTTTTATTTTTTAACCATTATCTATGATCGTTATTTAGGCTGTTGACAGAAAGATGGATTTCTGACGACGCATCTAAACCAACTAAATGTCTCGTATTTGCGATTGTTATATCTATGATGATGTTATTTATCTCATCTGTCAATTTCAGCCAAGTGTGTCAGAACTACTCTGCTCGGGAAAATTAAAGATGGCGGCAGCCTACATAACTTGAGAAGTGGGTCCTTTCTATACTACTATAGCTGACTTATAATGGCAGCACTATCCTCTGTGTAACAGGGGAACTCTAGTGTCTTACACTTAAAACATTTCTGAGTGCCACTGATGCATGCCCTGATAAAGAGAGAAGGGGAAGACAGCTGCAAACATCCACTAACTGGAGTTGTCAGTGGACTGAAGGATAGACTGGCTGGGGGTTGTGACTGGGTTATGAGCTCTCTGTGTGTGTGTGTGTGTGTGTGTGTGTGTGTGTGTGTGTGTGTGTGTGTGTGTGTGTGTGTGTGTGTGTGTGTGTGTGTGTGTGTGTGTGTGTGTGTGTGTGTGTGTGTGTGTGTGTGTGTGTGTGTGTGTGTGTGTGTGTGTGTTTTAGTGTGGCCAGTTTATTAGCTACACCCGTTTGGTACCGGGTCAGACCCCCCTTTGCCTCCAGAACAGCCTGAATTATTTGGGGCATGGAAACGTTGCTCAATTGGTATCAAAAGACCGAACGTGTTCCAGGTAAACATTCCCTACACCATTACACCACCGGCCACCAACCTGTACCGTTGACACCAGGCAGGATGTGGCCATGGACTAATGCGGCTTATGTCAAATCAGCATGACACAACAGGAACTGGGATTCGTCGGACCAAGGCAATGTTTATCCACTCCTCAGTTGTCCAGTGTTGGTGATTGCGTTGCTCACTGGAGCCGCTTCTTCTTGTTTTTCACTAATTGTTGTCTGCTGCAACAGCCCATCCGTGACAAGGAGGTTCGTTCCCGAGATGCTGTTTTACACACCGCTGTACTGCGACGTTATTTTGTCTGTTTGTGTCCACCCAGCCTGTTAGCTTTCACGATTCTTGCCATTCTCCTTCAACCTCACATCTACACGCTGACTGGATGTTGTTGTTTTTTGTCGCACCATTCTCCGTAAACCCTAGACATTGTCATCCGTGAAAAGCCCAGGAGGTCGGGCATTTCTTAGATACAGGAACTGGCGCTCAACGTCTCTTAGGTCACTCGTTTTGCCCATTCTAGCATTCAATCAAACAGTAACTGAATTCCTCAGTGCCTGTCTGCCTGCTTTATATAGCAAGCCACGGCCAAGTGACTCACTGTCTGTAGGAGCAAACTATTTTCATGAACGGGGTGGTGTACCCTATTAAACTGACCACTGAGTGTATGACTGGGGTATATTTTATGTCCTAAAAATAAGATGCCATAATACTCTAAATACACATCTCAGGTTTGTATGAGTGTGGGTGGCAGACTGGCCAGGGTACACGGGTGGTTTGGTAAAGTAGGGGTTACTTCTTTTATCCCAAAAAGGCTACAGACCTGCTCAATCCACACAAACATTGGTGGGTCAAGTAAAAGGAACAACCTGGACTTCTTTTATCAGCAGAGAGAGAGAGAGAGAGAGAGATAGAGACAGAGCGAGCGGGAGAGAGAGAGAGAGAGAGCGAGAGAGAGAGAGCGAGAGAGAGAGCGAGAGAGCGAGAGCGAGAGAGTGTCTCTGGGATCTTCAGAGGGCCCAGGAGAGCCAGGGCTGTGAAACACGAATGGTTTAGGCACCTCCAGCTGTGTGGACCCTATTAAAACTAAGAGACAACCAGCAGGTAGTCAATCTACAGACCCCTGGGGGACCCTTTGATATCTGTCAGAACTCAGTTCCCTCCAAAATATGATGGATAACATGATACACAACTTTGACTACAGCTCACCCAGTAACCCTACAAAAGGTAGATAGGCCTATTCACTGTGTGTTTCTTTGTTGTCAGTATTCTGTTTGATTGTTTTTTATTTTCAACCCTGGTGATTTTTTTGTTCTCCATCTGCACGACATTAATCGAAAATGTCACCTTGCTCATTTGATCACATTTCTATTCTCAACCCCCTAGCTACATCCGTTTTGTAATCTTTCCCTAAATCACACATGCTGATATTCAAAATGTCCGTAGAATGCTCTCCTCTCAATAACACACATCCCCCCTCCCCACTTCCAGTCCCTAATCCATTCTTTCAAAACAGCTCACCAATTTCATCAAGTCATATGTGATGAGTGCACTAAACAGCTGAAGCTTACAACTTAAACCAGACTCAAGGGATTGAATTAAGCCACACTGGCTCCCAAATGAATTACACAATAGGTTACTGGGCACTGTGCATTTGTCTCAGAGCAGAGAGGCAGTCCGTGCCAAGCTTTAGAATTTTAACATTGGACTAGTGAGCTTTAGTGTTATCAATCATTAAATCAAATCAATTAAATATTATTCATCACATGCTTGGTAAACTGGTGTGGACTAACAGTGAAAAGATGACTTACAGTCCATTCCCAACTATTTATTTATTTATCAGAAATTTTGCAAGATGAAATCTATTGAGATGCACAATCTGTGTCCAAAAAAACAAAAAAAAACAATGCTATACTTTAGCAAGAATAATAGGGCAACTACAGTCTAAAATAATAACAATGAACTAATAATATTAATACAAATAAACATCCGTTAACAGCAAAAACGTTGTACAACGACTAATACAACTAAAAAATACTGCTACAACTACTAACACATCTAATAAAAACTACTGCTACAACTACCGAAACTCTTGATAAAACTACTAATACAACTAACAAATCTACTGCTACAACGACTAATACAACTAACAAAAACTACTGCTACAACTACAACTACTGCTACAACGACTAATACAACTAACAAAAACTACTGCTACAACGACTAATACAACTAACAAATCTACTGCTACAACTACTAATACAACTAACAAAAACTACTGCTACAACGACTAATACAACTAACAAAACTACTGCTACAACTACTAATACAACTACTGCTACAACGACTAATACAACTAACAAAAACTACTGCTACAACGACTAATACAACTAACAAAAACTACTAATACAACTAACAAATCTACTGCTACAACTACTAATACAACTAACAAATCTACTGCTACAACTACTAATACAACTAACAAAACTACTGCTACAACTACTAATACAACTAACAAATCTACTGCTACAACGACTAATACAACTAACAAAAACTACTGCTACAACTAACAAACTACAACTACTAATACAACTAACAAAAACTACTGCTACAACTACTAATACAACTAACAAATCTACTGCTACAACGACTAATACAACTAACAAAAACTACTAATACAACTAACAAAACTACTGCTACAACTACTAATACAACTAACAAATCTACTGCTACAACTACTAATACAACTAACAAAAACTACTAATGCTAACAAATCTACTGCTACAACTACTAATACAACTAACAAAACTACTGCTACAACTACTAATACAACTAACAAATCTACTGCTACAACTACTAATACAACTAACAAAAACTACTGCTACAACGACTAATAAAACTAACAAAACTACTGCTACAACTACTAATACAACTACTGCTACAACGACTAATAAAACTAACAAAACTACTGCTACAACTACTAATACAACTAACAAAAACTACTAATACAACTAACAAAAAATCTACTAATACAACTAACAAAAACTACTAATACAACTAACAAATCTACTGCTACAACTACTAATACAACTAACAAAACTACTGCTACAACTACTAATACAACTAACAAATCTACTGCTACAACGACTAATACAACTAACAAAAACTACTGCTACAACTACAACTACAACGACTAATACAACTAACAAAAACTACTGCTACAACGACTAATACAACTAACAAATCTACTGCTACAACGACTAATACAACTAACAAAAACTACTAATACAACTAACAAATCTACTGCTACAACTACTAATACAACTAACAAATCTACTGCTACAACTACTAATACAACTAACAAAAACTACTGCTACAACGACTAATACAACTAACAAATCTACTGCTACAACGACTAATACAACTAACAAAAACTACTAATACAACTAACAAATCTACTGCTACAACTACTAATACAACTAACAAATCTACTGCTACAACTACTAATACAACTAACAAATCCTACTGCTACAACTACTAAGACAACTAACAAAAACTACTGCTACAACTACTAATACAACTAACAAATCTACTGCTACAACTACTAATACAACTAACAAATCTACTGCTACAACTACTAATACAACTAACAAAAACTACTGCTACAACTACTAAGACAACTAACAAATCTACTGCTACAACTACTAATACAACTAACAAAAACTACTGCTACAACTACTAATACAACTAACAAATCTACTGCTACAACTACTAATACAACTAACAAATCTACTGCTACAACTACTAATACAACTAACAAAAACTACTAATACAACTAACAAATCTACTGCTACAACTACTAATACAACTAACAAATCTACTGCTACAACTACTAATACAACTAACAAAACTACTGCTACAACTACTAATACAACTAACAAATCTACTGCTACAAGTACTAATACAACTAACAAATCTACTGCTACAACTACTAATACAACTAACAAATCTACTGCTACAACTACTAATACAACTAACAAAACTACTGCTACAACTACTAAGACAACTAACAAATCTACTGCTGTTAATACAACTAACACTAAAAACTACTGCTACAACTACTAATACAACTAACAAATCTACTGCTACAACTACTAATACAACTAACAAATCTACTGCTACAACTACTAATACAACTAACAAAAACTACTAATACAACTAACAAATCTACTGCTACAACTACTAATACAACTAACAAAAACTACTAATACAACTAACAAATCTACTGCTACAACTACTAATACAACTAACAAATCTACTGCTACAACTACTAATACAACTAACAAAACTACTGCTACAACTACTAATACAACTAACAAATCTACTGCTACAACGACTAATACAACTAACAAAAACTACTAATACAACTAACAAATCTACTGCTACAACTACTAATACAACTAACAAAACTACTGCTACAACTACTAATACAACTAACAAATCTACTGCTACAACGACTAATACAACTAACAAAAACTACTGCTACAACTACAACTACAACGACTAATACAACTAACAAAAACTACTGCTACAACGACTAATACAACTAACAAATCTACTGCTACAACGACTAATACAACTAACAAAAACTACTAATACAACTAACAAATCTACTGCTACAACTACTAATACAACTAACAAATCTACTGCTACAACTACTAATACAACTAACAAATCCTACTGCTACAACTACTAAGACAACTAACAAAACTACTGCTACAACTACTAATACAACTAACAAATCTACTGCTACAACTACTAATACAACTAACAAATCTACTGCTACAACTACTAATACAACTAACAAAAACTACTGCTACAACTACTAAGACAACTAACAAATCTACTGCTACAACTACTAATACAACTAACAAAAACTACTGCTACAACTACTAATACAACTAACAAATCTACTGCTACAACTACTAATACAACTAACAAATCCTACTGCTACAACTACTAATACAACTAACAAATCTACTGCTACAACTACTAATACAACTAACAAATCTACTGCTACAACTACTAATACAACTAACAAAAACTACTAATACAACTAACAAATCTACTGCTACAACTACTAATACAACTAACAAATCTACTGCTACAACTACTAATACAACTAACAAAACTACTGCTACAACTACTAATAGAACTAACAAATCTACTGCTACAAGTACTAATACAACTAACAAATCCTACTGCTACAACTACTAATACAACTAACAAATCTACTGCTACAACTACTAATACAACTAACAAAAACTACTGCTACAACTACTAAGACAACTAACAAATCTACTGCTACAACTACTAATACAACTAACAAAAACTACTGCTACAACTACTAATACAACTAACAAATCTACTGCTACAACTACTAATACGACTAACAAATCTACTGCTACAACTACTAATACAACTAACAAAAACTACTAATACAACTAACAAATCTACTGCTACAACTACTAATACAACTAACAAAAACTACTAATACAACTAACAAATCTACTGCTACAACTACTAATACAACTAACAAATCTACTGCTACAACTACTAATACAACTAACAAAACTACTGCTACAACTACTAATACAACTAACAAATCTACTGCTACAACTACTAATACAACTAACAAATCCTACTGCTACAACTACTAATACAACTAACAAATCTACTGCTACAACTACTAATACAACTAACAAATCTACTGCTACAACTACTAATACAACTAACAAATCCTACTGCTACAACTACTAAGACAACTAACAAAAACTACTGCTACAACTACTAATACAACTAACAAAACTACTGCTACAACTACTAATACAACTACTGCTACAACGACTAATACAACTAACAAAACTACTGCTATAACTACAAATACAACTACTGCTACAACGAATAATACAACTAACAAAAACTACTGCTACAACTACTAATACAACTAACAAAAACTACTGCTACAACTACTAATACAACTACTGCTACAACGACTAATACAACTAACAAAACTACTGCTACAACTACTAATACAACGACTGCTACAACCACTAATACAACTACTAATACAACTACTGCTACAACGACTAATACAACTAACAAAACTACTGCTACAACTACTAATACAACGACTGCTACAACGACTAATACAACTACTAATACAACTACTGCTACAACGACTAATACAACTAACAAAACTACTGCTACAACTACTAATACAACTACTGCTACAACGACTAATACAACTAACAAAACTACTGCTACAACTACTAATACAACTACTGCTACAACGACTAATACAACTAACAAAAACTACTGCTACAACGACTAACACAACTAACAAAAACTACTGCTACAACGACTAATACAACTAACAAATCTACTGCTACAACTACTAATACAACTAACAAAAACTACTAATACAACTAACAAAACTACTGCTACAACTACTAATACAACTAACAAATCCTACTGCTACAACTACTAATACAACTAACAAAAACTACTGTTACAACTAATAATACAACTAACAAAAACTACTGCTACAACTACTAATACAACTAACAAAACTGCAACTAATAAGGATTTCAGTCAGTTAAGGCCTTTGTATCTGAAAGATTGTAATGGTTGTTTTCAGGTGAAAGAGAGGAGGACCAAGATGCAGCGTGATGATAATCCATATTTAATGGGAATACTTTAAACACCGAACAAAAACAACAAAACCGACAAAAGGAACGACGACGGAACAGTCCCGTAACGTGAACACTAAACACTGGAACACTGGAACAGGAACAATCACCCACAAAAGAATATGGCTGCCTAACTATGGTTCCCAATCAGAGGCAACGACTGACAGCTGCCTCTAATTGAGAACCAATCTAGGCAACCATAGACTTACAAAAACACCTAGAATAGTAACACCCCCATAAACATACAAAACCCCTAGACAAGACAAAAACACATACATCACCCATGTTACACCCTGACCTAACCAAAATAACAAAGCAAACAAAGAATACTAAGGTCAGGGTGTGACAAAGATCTTACTCTATCTTCATGATATATCCGCGGAATGTGTAATTGCTGTTCTTATCAAAAGGAGTAGTGTGAGTCTTGTGAAGTTAGGTGTTCCCTAATATATACAGGGAAAAATCGAAGTTGATACATTTTTTTTAAAGAAAGTGGTACCAATGCAGTTGTCTTCTGTTTGGGAGTGACAGGCCCTTTAGCGATTCATACATTGTGTAATAATGTCTTATAATGGCACCCAATTATGAATATGCAAAGATTGTTATAAATGACACCTAATTTGTGAAATAAAGTCTTGGTTGTGTTTTGAAAGATGTCAACAAAGTCTAGGACAGGAAACAGCAGTTGGGTTACTAAGGTCTTTCTAACGGATACAGTAAACCATTTTATGGATCTGTATAGTAACCCAAGCTTATAGTTAATTGTTTTTCCTAGTATAATCAATATGTAGAATCTATCCTCAAATCTAGAAATGTCAAACAATCAACACTTTCAAGCATTGTTCCATCACTTCAATGAATTTTGAAATGACCAGATGTAGAGTTTGTTATTTTCTGCATACCAAACAGCGTGATATAGGACTGTTTTTTTTTCTTCATTTAAAACCAAATCATTTGCTAAAATCATCTTCGAGAGTTGCTTGTATATTTGAACATGATGTATAGAGCACTGTATTATCACGTGAACATGTGTATTCTGACACATTAGAAGCAATTCATTTATGAAGATAGAGAGTAGAAGGGGGGCCAATACTGAGCCTTGAGGTACACCTCTACTGAGTCCAAGAAGTTCGGATTTATGTCCTTCTATGAAAACACATTGTTTTCTATTGCTAAGATATGCACGGGACCAGTTTAGTGATCTGTTAGTGAAACCAATGTTTTGAAGTTTTCCTAGTGAGGTAGAATGATTGACTAAATCAAATGCTTTTGATAAATCAATGAAGATGGCACCAGTTAGTTTGCCTTGGTGAGATAAAGGATTTACAGCACCAGTTAGTTTGCCTTGGTGAGATGAAGGATTAACGGCACCAGTTAGTTTGCCTTGGTGAGATGAATGATTTATACCATTAGTAAGTTTCTAATGCTGTAGTGATATAACGGTTGGGTCTAAATCCAGATTGAAAGGGTGAAATTAAATTTATCTAGGTACTGATACATTTGGGAATGTATTAATTTCTCAAAGATTTTTTGCTATTGACTAGTCTATAGTAATTTGGGTCTAAGGAGTTTCCACCTTTATGAAGACTCTGTAACTCGGGCTCATTTCCATCCAAAAGGTATTTAACCAGTCGTTAAAGACGTGTTGAATAGATCTGCTAGAAGACACATTCTAATATTACCAGACCAATGTATACATCTGGGTTCCAGTCCATCTAGACCTGCTCCTTAGTTGATATTGATATCATTGAGGAGAGGCAGTATTTCAGTTGTTTGATTCTTTCTAAAGTTAAATATCTGCTTAGGGGTGTTGATCTCCATATACAGTATACCCAGAATTGATGGAATTGTGGGTAATATTATTTGAGGTTCCAGGTGAGCTACTAAATGAGAAGTGATGATTAAAAACATCAGCTATATCTGTCGGCTCTTGAATGACATGGTCATTTACGATTATTTGCTGAATAGGTTTGATTATTTCCAGATTTTTTTATAAATTTTCTTTGTAAGACTATCCCATATAGACGGATTTAATTTTACATTTACATTTACATTTAAGTCATTTAGCAGACGCTCTTATCCAGAGCGACTTACAAATTGGTGCTTTCACCTTATGACATCCAGTGGAACAGCCACTTTACAATAGTGCATCTAGGTCTTTTAAGGGGGGGGGGAGGGGGAGAAGGATTACTTTATCCATTTTTTTTAATTTTCTATAGGACTCCCAATTAGTTGGTTCTTTGGTTCTACGGTACTTAGCCCGAGCTTTATCCCTTTCGCTGTACAGATGTATTCAATCAGAGCTAACCCTTGGCAGGTGACAGCCCTTAACTTGTACTGTTCTCCAAGGTGCATCTTTATCGCTTTGTGAAGTCAGTGAGACAGTAATCCCAGGCTCTTTGGGCTGTTGGGATTAGTTGAAATCTTTGCTCATTGGATATCAAGTCGTCAATGAAAGAATCAATATCGAAATGTATACATTGTCTTAAATGAATCAATGTGGGTGGTTCTTTAGCCTAGTGGTTAGAGCGTTGGACTAGTAGGTAAAAATCGTCGTTCTGCCCCTGAGCAAGGCCGTTAACCCACTGTTCCCCGGTAGGCCATCATTGTAAATAAGAATTTGTTCTTAACTGACTTGTCTAGCTAAATAAATTACAAAAAGAGTAGATGATAGAAAGATCACTGAAACAGTCTGGAAGAACACCCGAATGTATAATCCTGTCAGGACCTGTCACCAAGAGCCAATTCAGCAAAGTCCCATTATGAATTTGTGGATTAACTCTCGTTGGTTCTTTGATTACTTGAGTAACATACATATTTTTTAATGTGTGTTTTTTCTATCCTTAGTAAAGGATTTATCTAGCCAATTCTTGTTAAAGTCATCCTAAATAATCCATTCATTTGACCAATGCATTGAATTTACAGTGGTGATAAAATTGTTTATGGGGTCTACTGGGGCATTGGGTGGTTTTTCAATTTGACCAATCATCAATGACTTGTTCTCATGTCGAGTTATTTAAAACACATAAACCATCAACATCTACAGGGGGAATCACAGGTGAAATCTTCATAGACAGTCATTTATCGAGGACATAGGTTGCTACTCCCTCACCTCGAGTGTACCTATCAATTCTATATCATATCTAACCCTGGATTTCTCTTCACTCAGTGTCTGAAATGTTTCTATTCATCCATGTCTCTGAAAATGTTAATACAGTATTTGAGGTTTATGAGTTTCTACTAATGCTCTGGGCATGTATATTTTGGGTAGCAGGCTATGAATGATTACATGTATAATTTTGAAGGCTTCAGTATCTGTTATTCTATCTGGACTAGACATGACTAAATAATAATGAATAAAACTAAATGAATTGCATCCCTCGATTCCAGATCATGTTCAGAAGGTGTCATATCTGATTAAGTTCAGATGCTGCTGGGTTTTTGCAGACCCTGTGTGTTTATCTCAGCAAAGCTCTCTGACTGAACTCCTGGGATTCTCTCAGTGGACTGTTCTGGAGCTCTGTTGCAGTTATGTTGGATTGGACCTGTGGGTGCTTCCCTGGATGCTACTGTAGTATAACTGTCCCTCTGGGTAGGTGGCTGGGGTTTACCCTGGATGCTACTGTAGTATAACTGTCCCTCTGGGTAGATGGCTGGGGTTTACCCTGGATGCTACTGTAGTATAACTGTCCCTCTGGGTAGATGGCTGGGGTTTACCCTGGATGCTACTGTAGTATAACTGTCCCTCTGGGTAGATGGCTGGGGTTTACCCTGGATGATACTGTAGTATAACTGTCCCTCTGGGTAGATGGCTGGGGTTTACCCTGGATGCTACTGTAGTATAACTGTCCCTCTGGGTAGATGGCTGGGGTTTACCCTGGATGATACTGTAGTATAACTGTCCCTCTGGGTAGATGGCTGGGGTTTACCCTGGATGCTACTGTAGTATAACTGTCCCTCTGGGTAGATGGCTGGGGTTTACCCTGGATGCTACTGTAGTATAACTCTCCCTCTGGGTAGATGGCTGGGGTTTACCCTGGATGCTACTGTAGTATAACTGTCCCTCTGGGTAGATGGCTGGGGTTTACCCTGGATGATACTGTAGTATAACTGTCCCTCTGGGTAGATGGCTGGGGTTTACCCTGGATGCTACTGTAGTATAACTCTCCCTCTGGGTAGATGGCTGGGGTTTACCCTGGATGATACTGTAGTATAACTGTCCCTCTGGGTAGATGGCTGGGGTTTACCCTGGATGCTACTGTAGTATAACTGTCCCTCTGGGTAGATGGCTGGGGTTTACCCTGGATGCTACTGTAGTATAACTGTCCCTCTGGGTAGATGGCTGGGGTTTACCCTGGATGCTACTGTAGTATAACTGTCCCTCTGGGTAGATGGCTGGGGTTTACCCTGGATGCTACTGTAGTATAACTGTCCCTCTGGGTAGATGGCTGGGGTTTACCCTGGATGCTACTGTTGTATAACTGTCCCTCTGGGTAGATGGCTGGGGTTTACCCTGGATGCTACTGTAGTATAACTGTCCCTCTGGGTAGATGGCTGGGGTTTACCCTGGATGCTACTGTAGTATAACTGTCCCTCTGGGTAGATGGATGGGGTTTACCCTGGATGCTACTGTAGTATAACTGTCCCTCTGGGTAGATGGCTGACTGTATTGTCGATGGGTATGTGTGTTGTGTTGCCTTGGCTTGGAGTCCCTTTGAGGTTGTTGGTGGTTGGATTTTTTGGTCTTCTGATGTCAGTGTGGTTGTGTGACCTTCTGTCCAAAGCGGTGTCCTTCAGAACCTTTGCAAAGGCGCTCATCCCTTCTCTGTTGACGTTGGTCATGGGAAATATACTTATGATGTGCAATGTGCACATTCTGAATCAGAGCAAAGTTACCAGACATTTCAGCATTTAACCTGTGAATGATTCTCTGATGTATAACTGTTCTGGGTAGAAGAGTGGTGATTATGATCTTACCTGTGGGGTAGGCCTACGTGGCTGTTATAGCCATCTGGGTCAGAGCCAATAGCCACCTGGGTCAAAGCCTATAACCACCTGGGTCAGAGACTTGGCTACATCCACCTTGCCTGTGCTGAGCTCATTCCTCCCTGTGTGGAGGATTATGTCGGTGGGTGCTCTGCCAGTAATCCAAGGGCAGACTGCATAGTTCCTCACTCTTCTCCTTGGGAAGAGCTGTCTTCCATCAAGGTATTTTCTGTTGGAGTAATACAGGATGACAATGTTGTCCTCTGACTGCTGCTCTGGCTGTGTGCTGCTGTTGTGGGGTGGTGTCTGGAGAGGATCTCTTCATCTCCTCCAGCTGTCTCTCCAGACGAGTTCCTCTTTCATGCAGTCCAGCTCCATTTGTAGATCCTGGTTTGCCTCTTCAACCTGCCTGACAGCACAGCACATCTGTTGTATCTGTGCTGTCAGCTGGTTTCAGGTCTGCGGGTCAGGTCTGATCTGGAGGTGGTATTTTTCATTGAACATGGTAAAGTCTCTCTGTTGTTCAGCCAGGCTGTCATTCAGAGCGTTAACTCTGGGGCAGTGGCGGGAATGAGGAGGTGGGGAGGGGTACCCAGTTGTTGTTTCTGATGTTGACACATCTTCACGGGTAGCCTTCACCTCTGGCTCCTCCTGTTTAAAGTGCTCTGTGGCTGAACCACCTCTGGCTCCTCCTGTTTAAAGCGCTCTGTGGCTGAACCACCTCTGGCTCCTCCTGTTTAAAGAGCTCTGTGGCTGAACCACCTCTGGCTCCTCCTGTTTAAAGAGCTCTGTGGCTGAACCACCTCTGGCTCCTCCTGTTTAAAGCGCTCTGTGGCTGAACCACCTCTGGCTCCTCCTGTTTAAAGCGCTCTGTGGCTGAACCACCTCTGGCTCCTCCTGTTTAAAGAGCTCTGTGGCTGAACCACCTCTGGCTCCTCCTGTTTAAAGAGCTCTGTGGCTGAACCACCTCTGGCTCCTCCTGTTTAAAGAGCTCTGTGGCTGAACCACCTCTGGCTCCTCCTGTTTAAAGAGCTCTGTGGCAGAACCACCTCTGGCTCCTCCTGTTTAAAGCGCTCTGTGGCCGCTTTTCATGTTGGGAACCTCCTCCAGGCTGCTCTCAGGACCCTGGACCATTCTTGTTCCATTGTTATAAAATGTTAACTGTTAACTTCAGTCCTTCTTCCTCTTCCCCCTCTTCTCCCTCCACAGTGATCTGTCTACATGTGCAGATGCCACCCTTCCTGGTATAGGGCAGGGCAGCAGTGAATGCAGAGTGCTAGGCTGTAGGGTGTGGGGGTAAAGAAGAGCAGGTTGCAATCTCATTCTCCTCTCTTCAGGTCCACTGAAATCAGTCATAAGAGTCTCTGGGTTGTCCCTCGGGATCTTTTATTTTAATCGATTCTTTACTTTGGTTGTTGTAATATCTTTAAGGTATTCCATTTCAACCTCTTTGTTTTTATTTTCAAAAATATGCACCTGAGCCTGCATGGTTTGCTGTTGTCCAATCGGTATTGGATAGAACGTCGCGGCTCCACCCACCTGCGGGGAAAACAACCAGAGGTTACCGAAAAGCTGCAGTTACTCAATTGGCTCACAGCAAAAAAACTTGACCTTTTTCAAAATACATTTTCTTGTTGTCTGCTTGTTTTAATCAATGACTAAATTTAAGAAAGGTATGTCCAGAGATTATTTCAACATTGCCTGCTCCTTAAAGTTCTCACTACTTACAAAAATATATTACAGTATGGCTTCTACAATATATATATTTTTCTCATGACGGTGCTGGCAGCCAAATGAGTGTGTGTTAGCCAGCTACCGACTGGAACATTAAGCTAGCCAAGACCCTACAAGGCAAACAAACAGACTACACAGCTACAAGTAGTGAGTGGAGTTACAAACAGACTATACTAAACAAGTTAAATGTCTTACCTGTGATGACATGTTTTCCACACACACGTGTAGCCACCGGGTCCCCACAGTTCCCACGCCAAATAACCTGAAGCCACAGGGCTCTTCTCCAAGCCTTTATTTCCCTATGTGGAAGAATTGTGAACCGTAGGTCAAGATTTTTGACTTGGTTACATTGAACAACACAGCAGTTATTTCTGTATAACAACAACAAAAAAATCAACCACGAGGTTGGCTCTTTTACAATGGTGGTCAATTGGAAAGAATGTTTGTTTTCCACAATTTGTGGGTGTGGTTGAAGAGATTCCTTACTACGTGAATAATAGGGAGTATGGTTTGGTCCTTCATTATGACATCAGCGTGTGCTCAGCATGTGTTACGAGATTGTTTTTTATTTTTATTTGATAATGCTTTATAGCACGTTCGCTTCTATTTTTTTTCAGTCTTATGGCTTGAGGGTAGAAGCTGTTCAGGGTCCTGTTGGTTCGAGAAAGAACGAGCTATGACTTGAGTGGTTGGTGTCTTAGAACATATGTTTAGGGCCATTCCTCTGACACCGCCTGGTATAGAGGTCCTGAATGGCAGGGAGCTCAGCCCCAGTGATGTATTGGGCTGTACGCACTAACCTCTGTAGTGCCTTGCCTTGCAATTGTCATAGCGAGCGGTGATGCAGTCAGTCAAGATGCTCTCGATGGTGCAGCTGTAAACCTTTGAGGATCGGAGGGCACGACACTGGACCAGAGAGTAGATCTTTGAGGATCTGAGGACTATAAACTGTAGAAATAGCATGCATAGATTGTATTTGAGTCTATGAGTTTATCCACCCAGCCAACTAGTGATTTCTAATCCTGGTATGTGTGTTCTGCAGTGTATATATACCATAAGGGAGAGAGAATGATCAATCTAACCACTGAGACCTAAAATACTTTACTTTGTAATCAACAAAAGGTCATTCCCCTATAGACGTTAGAGTCTGAAATTGACCTAAAAACACAAGGGGAAAAGAAATGAGCAAACTCTGCAGATTTAAAAGTCTGTGCAGGTGTTTGAGGTGTGAAGTCAGGGCATTTGTCTGCGTAATTACTAAAAGGACGAGCCAAGGGTTTCACATACAAATGCTACCTTCCACCAAACTAATTTGTTCTCGTTAATTTTCCCAATAGTGCCAGGGCCAAGGCGTTTCATTTGGTGAGAAAGCAAGAGTCAAGAGAAGCACTACGGACAGTGATTAGTTTCCCTATTGTGATAACAATCCCTCTCACTATTGATGGTGATTAGTTTCCCTATTCTGACAACAAGCCCTCTCACTATGGATGGTGATTAGTTTCCCTATTTTGACAACAAGCCCTCTCGTAGAGGGTGCAAGTGTTGGTCATCTTGGTTTTGACAGAATCCAGATGTTCGTATTGTCATACCGTCCTTCTATCATCCCGGGATTTACATTATTTCCGGCATAGCACACAAGGTGGCGCTAAAATGCAAGAAAACCCCATTGGACCTCGATTACCAGAACGCTAACATAATTTGCAAAATCTAATAGCGAAGACAGGCAAATCCAGCTCATTAAGTTATTGTGCAAATGAACACCGTTGTGATGCATGCTTTTCTGGATGATGAGTGAGGGGAGAAGAACGAAGGAGAAGCAAAATGCTAGTAGGAAGCACAGGGACAAAATGGCAGCTCGACAGATAACTCATCCAGAGCTCTTTGACCTCTGGCAGACGGCCATTATAAGATATCTGAAGGCAATTAGTTAGTAATGAATTGCATAGAAGTGTAACTTCATTACCTCATGTGCACCGCACAACAGAGACTCGCCGATAGATATGAAACACTATGGACTGTAGCGATGTGCGCTGAGAGTCAGCTGAGGCATGAAAGCCTGAGGCCTGTAAGCCAACCTGAGTTGGGGTGGGTAGTCTATGTTATTTTTTTCTATGTTGTGTTTATGTGTTTGGCCTGGAATGGTTCTCAGGCAGGTGTCGTTCGTTGTCTCAGATTAAGAATCGTACTTAGGTAGCCTTATCTGATTATTTTCTGTTTTAGTGTTTTACGCACCTTACAGGACTGTTTAGTGTTTTACCTTACAGGACTGTTTAGTGTTTTACCTTACAGGACTGTTTAGTGTTTTACCTTACAGGACTGTTTAGTGTTTTACCTTACAGGACTGTTTAGTGTTTTACGCACCTTACAGGACTGTTTAGTGTTTTACGCACCTTACAGGACTGTTTAGGGTTTTACCTTACAGGACTGTTTAGTGTTTTACGCACCTTACAGGACTGTTTAGTGTTTTACCCACCTTACAGGACTGTTTTAGTGTTTTACCTTACAGGACTGTTTAGTGTTTTACCCACCTTACAGGACTGTTTAGTGTTTTACCCACCTTACAGGACTGTTTAGTGTTTTACGCACCTTACAGGACTGTTTAGTGTTTTACCTTACAGGACTTTTTAGTGTTTTACCCACCTTACAGGACTGTTTAGTGTTTTAACTTACAGGACTGTTTAGTGTTTTACCCACCTTACAGGACTGTTTAGTGTTTTACGCACCTTACAGGACTGTTTAGTGTTTTACCTTACAGGACTGTTTAGTGTTTTACCTTACAGGACTGTTTAGTGTTTTACGCACCTTACAGGACTGTTTAGTGTTTTACCCACCTTACAGGACTGTTTCGGTTTTCGCTTATTTTTACGTTGTTATTTTGTCTTTTCAGTGTTCAGTAAAATAAATCATCATGAACACACACCACGCTGCGCATTGGTCCGACATTTCATACTCCTCGTCAGAGGAGTACGAAGAATTTCATTACAGGGAGTGACATATATAGAGCAGGTATTCAAGGAAGTGATTGAGTCCAGGTGAGTGATGTGCGTGTAATGATGGTGAGAGGTGTGCGCCATAACGAGCATCCTGGTGACCTAGAGGCCGGAGAGGTAGCACAAGTGACATGGACTCACCAGCTCCCGCAGTCTCCAAACAAACACGTGGCTGGGGAACTGTAGCAAGCTTCAAAATGTAAAATAATGTGACAGGTGAAATTAAATTAACATAATGCACAAGTTGACTGCAGGTATTAACTTTAAACCTATCTAAATATATTCCAATTTATTGAAAAATTAAAAATAAATTGTTTTGATATTATTGACAATATTGAAAACCATCCAGTTGCTTTTTCCAAAGACCCCAGTACACGGTATCTGCGCTATACCCAAGCCTATGGTCATTATCATTATTATATCATTATTATCATTATTATGCTTTCATAATGGTCCTTGTAGAATGTAACATTGGTCATTGTAGAATTGTGATGTGTTTTTTTTAGATGGCTAGCTTTCTCTCTGGTCATGAACACTTTGCCTGGCTGATGTACCTGTCCTTAGTCCCTAAGAAGCACAACTGGTGGATCTTGTTTGTCCTCATGATAGTCCTTTAGTTCCCATCACAGTCCCTTTAGTACCCATGACAGTCCAACTTGTTTGTCCTTTTAGGCCCCATGTTAGTCCTTTTAGGCCCCATGTTAGTCCCTTTAGTCCCCATGTTAGTCCTTTTAGTCCCCATGCCCCTTGTTAGTCCTTTTAGTCCCCATGTTAGTCCTTTTAGTCCCCATGTTAGTCCTTTTAGGCCCCGTGGAAAGATGAGACTCTCACGGACACGACGGTGTTCTCCGTTTCGCTCAACTACCTTGGGACTCGTCTGAAGTCGCCCACAACTACCTTGGGACTCGTCTGACGTCGCCCACAACTACCTTGGGACTCGTCTGAAGTCACCTACAACTACCTTGGGCCTCGTCTGAAGTCGCCCACATCTACCTTGGGACTCGTCTGAAGTCGCCTACAACTACCTTGGGACTCGTCTGAAGTCGCCTACAACTACCTTGGGACTCGTCTGAAGTCGCCCACAACTACCTTGGGACTCGTCTGAAGTCGCCCACAACTACCTTGGGACTCGTCTGACGTCGCCCACAACTACCTTGGGACTCGTCTGAAGTCGCCCACAACTACCTTGGGACTTGTCTGAAGTCGCCCACAACTACCTTGGGACTCAACATTCTGAAGCCACAACTCCTTGGGCCCACAACTACCTTGGGACTCGTCTCACCTTGGGAGTTGCCCACAACTACCTTGGGACTCGTCTGACCTTGGGAGTCGCCCACAACTACCTTGGGACTCGTCTGAAGACCTTGGGAGTCTGAAGTCCCACAACTACTTTGGGACTCGTCTGAAGTCGCCCCTCAACTACCTTGGGACTCGTCTGAAGTCGCCCACAACTACCTTGGGACTCGTCTGAAGTCGCCCACAACTACCTTGGGACTCGTCTGAAGTCGCCCCTCAACTACCTTGGGACTCGTCTGAAGTCGCCCACAACTACCTTGGGACTCGTCTGAAGTCGCCCACAACTACCTTGGGACTCGTCTGAAGTCGCCCACAACTACCTTGGGACTCGTCTGAAGTCGCCCACAACTACCTTGGGACTCGTCTGAAGTCGGCCACAACTACCTTGGGACTCGTCTGAAGTCGGCCACAACTACCTTGGGACTCGTCTGAAGTCACCTACAACTACCTTGGGACTCGTCTGAAGTCGCCCACAACTACCTTGGGACTCGTCTGACGTCGCCCACAACTACCTTGGGACTCGTCTGAAGTCACCTACAACTACCTTGGGCCTCGTCTGAAGTCGCCCACATCTACCTTGGGACTCGTCTGAAGTCGCCTACAACTACCTTGGGACTCGTCTGAAGTCGCCCACAACTACCTTGGGACTCGTCTGAAGTCGCCCACAACTACTTTGGGACTCGTCTGAAGTCGCCCACAACTACCTTGGGACTCGTCTGAAGTCGTCCACAACTACCTTGGGACTCGTCTGAAGTCGCCCACAACTACCTTGGGACTCGTCTGAAGTCGCCCACAACTACCTTGGGACTCGTCTGACGTCGCCCACAACTACCTTGGGGCTCGTCTGACGTCGCCCACAACTACCTTGGGACTCGTCTGACGTCGCCCACAACAGACAATTCCTTCGACCTCATGGATTGGTTTTTGCTCTGACATGCACTGTCAACTCTGGAACCTTATATAGTAAGGTGTGGTGTTGGAGGGCCAGTAGGAGGCACAGTTTCCTATGGTCTAAAAAACATATCTCAATGCCCCAGGGCAGTGATTGGGGACATTGCCCTGTGTAGGGTGCATTAACCGGGTGTCCTGACTCTCTGTGGTCGCTAAATATCACATGGCACATATTGTAAGAGTAGGGGTGTTAACCCCGGTATCCTGGATAAATTCCCAATCTGGCCCTCATACCATCACGGTCACCTAATCATCCCCAGTTTACAATTGACTCAATTAGTCCCCTTGATAGTCCCTTTAGTCCCCATGATAGTCCCTTTAGTCCCCATGATAATCCCTCTAGTCCCCATGATAGTCCCTTTAGTCCCCATGATAGTCCTTTTAGTCCCCATGATAATCTCTTTAGTCCCCATGATAGTCCCTTTAGTCCCCATGATAATCCCTTTAGTCCCCATGATAGTCCCTTTAGTCCCCATGATATTTCCTTTAGTCCCCATGGTAATCCCTTTAGTCCCCATGATATTCCCTTTAGTCCCCATGATATTCCCTTTAGTCCCCATGATAATCCCTTTAGTCCCCACGATAGTCCCTTTAGTCCCCATGATCGTCCCTATGTCCCTTTAGTCCCCATGATAATCCCTTTAGTTTTAGTGATAGTCCCTTTAGTCCCCATGATATTCCCTTTAGTCCCCATGATAATCCCTTTAGTTTTAGTTCCTTTAGTCCCCATGATAGTCCCCTTAGTCCCCATGTCCCTTTAGTCCCCACGATAGTCCCTTTAGTCCTGTGACAGTCATTTTAGTCCCCATGATAGTTCCTTTAGTCCCCATGACAGTCATTTTAGTCCCCATGATAGTCCCTTTAGTCCCCATGATAGTCCCTTTAGTCCCCATGATAATCCCTTTAGTTTTAGTGATAGTTCCTTTAGTCCCCATGATAGTCCCTTTAGTCCCCACGATAGTCCCTTTAGTCCCCACGATAGTCCCTTTAGTCCCCACGATAGTCCCTTTAGTCCCCACGATAGTCCCTTTAGTCCCCACGATAATCCCTTTAGTCCCCATGATAGTCCCTTTAGTCCCCACGATAGTCCCTTTAGTCCCCACGATAGTCCCTTTAGTCCCCACTATAGTCCCTTTAGTCCCCATGATAGTCCTTTTAGCTGAGTGAACCTGGTTGGGTTGATCTGTCCCCATGACATTCCCTTTAGGTAAGTGGGTCTGGCTGAGTGTGAGAGGAGAGAAGAGGAGAGGAGAGCCCATCCAGGCCACTTAGCGCATGTGACCTTTAATTCCATTCAGGCTGTGTACAAATGACTTCAACATGCCCCACTCAGGAGAAAAAGGCACCTGAAAGAAAGTCTCTGCTAGATTGTAGCCACTCTGGGTTTGGCCGGCGTCACCGAGGCATTATCTACTCTGGCTCTAATGACTTCCCGCCGAGCGGAGAAAGAGAGAGAGCAAGAGAGAGGCTTCTCTGAGAGAGGAGAGAGAGAGGCTTCACTGAGAGAGGAGAGAGAGAGAGGCTTCTCTGAGAGAGGAGAGAGAGAGAGAGGCTTCTGTGAAAGGAGAGAGTCGAGGAGAGCGACTGAGGGGGGGGCTCTGTGACAGGAGAGAGTAGAGGAGAGCGAGAGAGAGAGAGAGAGAGGGGGGTGGGGGTTCTGTGACAGGAGAGGAGAGGAAAGAGGAGAGGCTTGGCAGCCAGACTAAGAATAGCATTAGACACAAGGTTATCTGGGCATTACACTCACCGTAACATGTAATTAACTCGCCTCTTCCATTTTCATTACACAATTATTCATTAATGTCAATTTAATTTTATGCATTGTTCTACATGACCAAAGGCTGATTACTAGGGCTCTTGCACTCCAATATCCCAAGTTAACTGGTATCGGCCTCACTCGCAGGCCCACTAATTGCAATTTAGCCCCAGACAGCACCTCCCTCTTTAGGCCTAACCTTAATGGAGAAACTGATTCTCAAACAGGTAACGATTGGAAAGACAAAGTGCTTCTCCCACTGAATGGAAAACAAATGCCCTCACTGCTAAGCTGTTTTCTTTGTGATAGTGCGGGGTCCAGTCCTTTGTATTCAGAGCGGGATAAGTGGTTATATGTCCCCCCCCCCCCCCTCAAAATCCTATTGGTCTTCTATGTTCCTCTATCTCCATATAATAATAGAAAAGCCCTGTATTACTGGTAACACTGGTTAGGTGACAGAGTTCCCCTCCATGGTAATAGGGTGATGGGACTGTGTGGTTTGTGGTGTTGTTAGGCATGTATATCTGCCCGTCTGAAGAAACAATAATGTGTGAGAAAGGTTCATGACAAATATTCCTAGGTAGAGGTTATCATTCAAGCAAATGATTAAACTATTTGTCTTTACTGTAGGTGTTTGTGTGTCCTATCTTCCATTTGTAAAGGAAGGATCCACGCCTGATAAATATATCAGTGCACAATGAGAAAAAGATTAAAGGATTATATTCCTTAGTGCCATAAAGTTCTGCTGGCATTATGACAATTCCTCCTCCACTCATTTTGGCACCCATTCCATGATATGTGTTGGATGTTTCTGAACTGATTCAAAACAGAGGACAGTCAGTTGATCAACAACGGTACTCCATTATAATATTGTATATCCACCTAAACAAGGACCGTGACATTTTACACACATTTGACCATCTTTAACCTACAGATAGTACGTTCTGAGGTGAGGTCAATCTCATCTGTTCTGGATAGACGCACCTCCCCACCCTGTCTCCAACACCCCCCTCTCCACACACACACTCACCTCCCCACCGGCCCCACCCCCATCTCCTCCAAACCACCTCATCCCCCCCACGTCCCCACCCCTCACCTCCCCACCCACCTCATCTCCCACTTCTCTCATAACAAAATGGCTGTCATTAATCTTTCTGATTCATCCAGCTGATGGCAATCAGAAGCTGCCATCGCAGGGTTTATTATAGTATTAAAACAACAACTGCTACGGCTTTTCTCCTTATCCCTGTCCCCCCCCCTGCCTCACAGGCACAACCAACAATCTCCACAGTCTCCTCCCCCACCCTCACCTTCTCCAGAGGGGGAGGAGGGAGGAGGTGTGTCGGAGTGATAATTAAATCCGCTTTTTTAGAGCGGGAAATCACTTCACACCGTTTTGTCGCAGTAACTTAGGAGACATCTAGTCTCCTACGATAATGCTAGAAAATGATCAAGCGCGGAGTGGGGACTTCACTTGGCACACACCTAGTAAGGAGGGAGAGAGAATATGATTAAAGCGTGTAAATTTTTACGCGGCCCCAGGCCAAACGGACCCCTCTTTCATCGAGCTGAAAGATCTACATCAAAGTGGTAAGAATCCTGCAGGCAATATGTGTTCAAAGCTCTCGCTCCCATTTTTTTTAAATTCAATTTTCTGCTTGTTGTCCATATTATGTTTGAAAATAAAGCACAGGATATTCACTTGTAATGGGGAAAGTACAAGGTGTGTCATTCTACAGAGAGCTTCTCTGTTTCACGAACAACACCAGAGGAAAGCGAAGACAAAATGGCACATTCATTTACCCCTTTTGTTGATCAACCAATGTAAAATGATTATTTTTCTCTCCTCCACAGATCTTTGTAAGCAGTGGGGCAGCAATTATTGTCCATTTGCAGACTGAGGGGTAATCATGGACAGGCTGCGGGATAATCAAGGACCTCGAAAAGAAAATGAGATAATAAGCGTCAAATATGAAAGGAAGGAAACGGAGAGCAAACTAGAATCTTCATTGAGAATAAAAGGACATGTGATTAGCATGACCAAAGGTTTAAAACACTCTGTTTGAATAGAATAGATTGTCATTACTTTCATATTGAATGGAGTTCACTTCATATCACATTATCTAAACAAGAAGATGAAATAGATCTGGAAAATATAAGATGTTGATAGTAATTCTTTCAAGTTTTTCTTGTTTTTTTTGTGAGGGACAAAAAAAATGTATATAAATATTTTTTTCAGATACATTTAGCACTTTAGAGTTTCAGTCGGCACATTCAATAACATACTGACTTTATGGTTCCAATCCTCCATGTACACAAAATATATGTAGTAATGCAAATTAATAGACAGCTCAAAACCATAGTTGCTGTTTGGGTATGTATTGATTGTTTTATGCCTGATCAAACATTTAAATACACAATGTATTCAGATCTCTATTAGCTCTTTCCAGAAGTCTTCAATCGCACAGCCTCATACGGTGTTCCCCAGGGCTCGGTACTAGGTCCCCTATGCTTCTGCCAGTCCATCCAAGCCAATTGGTTAAGTCACATCTTTAACAAAAGTGACTCATGGATTATAGCACAAACCCTCATTAAATGACACAAGATGGAAGACCTTTTGATATTTGCCTACCCTTGGTTACTTGATTATTAACTTGAGAGTGCTGTTATTGCTGTGTCCTGATAACAGCTGATCCACTGTGTAGATGGATTGAAATAAAGGACGTCTCTTTGAAGCTCTCTGAAAGCCCTTAGCAGGGGACAACATCTCTGTTTATGCAGCTGTGGCGGGCCAAGCACAGCACCTACTGGAGGAAAATTATTAATGGGGCAAACCCATTAATTCATTACACCCTTATGTGTGCTGCTTTAAAAAAAAAACATCCTGCACCCAAATAGAAATCTTTGCCACACCTGTTGCCAATTAATCCATGCTGAAATACATCAATCAAAACAGATTGATAATAATGTGTTGCTAATGCCCAGTGAAGCAGCATGAGAGGAAGATTTGGTTAATTTGTGCACTTATCCCTGTTTTCCTTGCCAGTGCTTTTTAATCTAAAGACAGAGAGGTTGTCACAAACAGACTCAACTTTCCACGGTCGTCAGCTACCATTAGTGTGCATTGATTAATGAGACAAAGTAATGCAGAGTTGATGTGTCAGACTTCCAATGAGGATTGAGATAAAGGAAGTTGGAGGCATGGAGATGATTCATAATGAATCTAGCATGTCACATGGCAAAACTGCAGGGTAGCCTAGTGGTTAGAGCGTTGGGCCAGTAACTGAAAGGTTGCAGGATCAAATCCCTGAGCTGACAAGGTAAACATCTGTTATTCTGCTCCTGAACTAGGCAGGTTCCTAGGCCGAACAACACTGTTCCTCGGCTGTCATTGAAAATAAGAATTAGATCTTAACTGACTTGCCTAGTAAAATAAAGGTAAAAATTAAAAAATAAATCATCCCCACCTTCTTCTGTGGCCTGAAATATTGAAATGAAAACAACCAATCAGCACAGTCAGTGACAGGGGAGCGTGTAGACTTGTCGCTGACTCAGAGTATGTGAGATGATCTCCAGATCATCATTATCTCAGGGTTTTTCCCCCCATAGCTAATAGAGAAATCTCTCCCTCTATCTTGGTGCTTGAATGAACACAGTTAGTGTACTGGGCTATGCTAAATTAGCAGGCGGAATGGCCGTACATTTCTCATGTTCAAAGGAGCCTCAAAAAGTCCATTTACATCATTGATACAGGAAGAGCAAAAAACAAACATTTAATGTATCTTTGTGTTTGTCCCAAATGGCACCCTATTCACTTTATCATGCATTACTAGTGTACTTCTACCCATAGGGCTCTGGGCAATAGTAGTTCACTATATAGGGTGCTACTTGGGACGTATCCTCTGTCTTTATATGCTTGTGATGGCTGCCATCTCACCATCTATCCTGATTGGTTAGGATTAATTGACATCTTGTGTGATTCTCAATTTTATATATATTTTTTTCTGTTTCAAATATAAGCACCCACTACTTGACCTTTGATTATAGAGATGGAATTGCTCTACACACATGTCTTTGTGAAACGGACCTTCAAACCAGACTTGAAACCTATTGCTAATGAGTGTAAAGATATTTATTAGACGTATTACTTATACTACTGTAAAGATTAAGTACTGTACATTCTACTGTATAGATTAAGTACTGTACGTAACGGCCTTGGTAATAGCTAAATATAAGATACACATTGAAAAGAACCTACGGATAAAAGTAACTACATTTAATAGCATCAATGCCAAGTAACAAACGACATGCGACTGAATGCTAAGTAGCCATGTTCCCAACTGGGCTCATGATCTAGCACATGTGCACAAGTAACAATATGAATTAACTCATTGATCATACTGTACATTCTACTGTGTATATGAAGTACTGTACATTCTACTGTATAAATTATTTACTGTACATTCTACTGTATAGATGAAGTACTGTACATTCTACTGTGTAGGTGAAGTACTGTACATTCTACTGTATGAATGAAGTACTGTACATCCTACTGTATAGATTCAGTACTGTACATCCTACTGTATAGATTAAGTACTGTACATTCTACCGTCCACTCAACAATGCTTCCCTTTTTAGTTTAAAAAAAGGGAAGAATGCAAGGATGCATCGTTCAGAACGCAGGTGAGAACGACAACCTTGCCAGTGGACTGGGATGATGCAATTCTCTGGCAAAAGGTGTTTAAATGGGAGACAGCTCTCTCTGCCTTCTCTACCTGCTCTGAGTTCCAGAGCTGAGGAGATTGTGATGGTGGACCACTCATTGTCTGCTTAGAGCTGTTTACATTTCTTCTAAAGCCCTATTTAGTTTCTCCTGACAAGGTGGAATAAGTGACTGTGCCATGATGGATGGCAGCACCTGTCCTAATGGAGGCTCAAACTGTGCCCACTAGTGCACGTTACGTTGATAAATTGACGACAGTTGGAACATGCTCCCTTAGCAGGGAGAATGAGGCTACTAGGACATCCGCCCAGCCCTCTCTCTCTCCATGTTTCCCCAGCTTAAAGTTTGCATCCCAAATGACACCCTATTCCCTACTGTAACGGCGTTCTTCGTTTGTAGAAAGAGAGTCGGACTGAAATGCAGCGTGTAGGTTACTCATGTGCTTTAATAAAGGAAATAGCGATACATGAAATAACTGTGAGATACAAAACAACAAACGGAACGTGAAACTATACAGCCTATCTGGTGAATACACAAAGACAGGTACAAACACCCACGAAATACCAAGCGAAACTCAGGCTGCCTAAATACGGTTCCCAATCAGAGACAACGAAAGCACCTGACTCTAATTGAGAATCGCCTCAGGCAGCCAAGCCTATACCACACCCCTAATCAGCCGCAATCCCAAATAATACAAACCCCAATACGAAACATAACATATAAACCCATGTCACACCCTGGCCTACCCAAACATATGACAAAAACACAAAATACAATGACCAAGGCGTGACACCTACAGCATATATTTTTTTATTTTTTTATTTCACCTTTATTTAACCAGGTAGGCTAGTTGAGAACAAGTTCTCATTTGCAACTGCGACCTGGCCAAGATAAAGCATAGCAGTGTAAACAGACAACACAGAGTTACACATGGAGTAAACAATTAACAAGTCAATAACACAGTAGAAAAAAAATGGGCAGTCTATATACAATGTGTGCAAAAGGCATGAGGAGGTAGGCGAATAATACAATTTTGCAGATTAACACTGGAGTGATAAATGATCAGATGGTCATGTACAGGTAGAGATATTGGTGTGCAAAAGAGCAGAAAAGTAAATAAATAAATAAAAAACAGTATAAAAACAGTATGGGAATGAGGTAGGTGAAAATGGGTGGGCTATTTACCAATAGACTATGTACAGCTGCAGCGATCGGTTAGCTGCTCGGATAGCTGATGTTTGAAGTTGGTGAGGAGATAAAAGTCTCCAACTTCAGCGATTTTTTTGCAGTTCGTTCCAGTCACAGGCAGCAGAGTACTGGAACGAAAGGCGGCCAAATGAGGTGTTGGCTTTAGGGATGATCAGTGAGATACACCTGCTGGAGCGCGTGCTACGGATGGGTGTTGCCATCGTGACCAGTGAACTGAGATAAGGCGGAGCTTTACCTAGCATGGACTTGTAGATGACCTGGAGCCAGTGGGTCTGGCGACGAATATGTAGCGAGGGCCAGCCGACTAGAGCATATAAGTCGCAGTGGTGGGTGGTATAAGGTGCTTTGGTGACAAAACGGATGGCACTGTGATAGACTGCATCCAGTTTGCTGAGTAGAGTGTTGGAAGCCATTTTGTAGATGACATCGCCGAAGTCGAGGATCGGTAGGATAGTCAGTTTTACTAGGGTAAGCTTGGCGGCGTGAGTGAAGGAGGCTTTGTTGCGGAATAGAAAGCCGACTCTTGATTTGATTTTCGATTGGAGATGTTTGATGTGAGTCTGGAAGGAGAGTTTGCAGTCTAGCCAGACACCTAGGTACTTATAGATGTCCACATATTCAAGGTCGGAACCATCCAGGGTGGTGATGCTAGTCGGGCATGCGCGTGCAGGCAGCGATCGGTTGAAAAGCATGCCTTTGGTTTTACTCGCGTTTAAGAGCAGTTGGAGGCCACGGAAGGAGTGCTGTATGGCATTGAAGCTCGTTTGGAGGTTAGATAGCACAGTGTCCAATGACGGGCCGAAAGTATATAGAATGGTGTCGTCTGCGTAGAGGTGGATCAGGGAATCGCCCTCAGCAAGAGCAACATCATTGATATATACAAAGAAAAGAGTCGGCCCGAGAATTGAACCCTGTGGCACCCCCATAGAGACTGCCAGAGGACCGGACAGCATGCCCTCCGATTTGACACACTGAACTCTGTCTGCAAAGTAATTGGTGAACCAGGCAAGGCAGTCATCCGAGAAACCGAGGCTATTGAGTCTGCCGATAAGAATATGGTGATTGACAGAGTCGAAAGCCTTGGCGAGGTCGATGAAGACGGCTGCACAGTACTGTCTTTTATCGATGGCGGTTATGATATCGTTTAGTACCTTGAGCGTGGCTGAGGTGCACCCGTGACCGGCTCGGAAACCAGATTGCACAGCGGAGAAGGTACGGTGGGATTCGAGATGGTCAGTGACCTGTTTGTTGACTTGGCTTTCGAAGACCTTAGATAGGCAGGGCAGGATGGATATAGGTCTATAGCAGTTTGGGTCCAGGGTGTCTCCCCCTTTGAAGAGGGGGATGACTGCGGCAGCTTTCCAATCCTTGGGGATCTCAGACGATATGAAAGAGAGGTTGAACAGGCTGGTAATAGGGGTTGCAACAGTAATAGGGGTTGCGAGATAGTTTCAGAAATAGAGGGTCCAGATTGTCAAGCCCAGCTGATTTGTACGGGTCTAGGTTTTGCAGTTCTTTCAGAACATCTGCTATCTGGATTTGGGTAAAGGAGAACCTGGAGAGGCTTGGGCGAGGAGCTGCGGGGGGGGCGGAGCTGTTGGCCGAGGTTGGAGTAGCCAGGCGGAAGGCATGGCCAGCCGTAGAGAAGTGCTTATTGAAGCTTTCGATAATCGTGGATTTATCGGTGGAGACCGTGTTACCTAGCCTCAGTGCAGTGGGCAGCTGGGAGGAGGTGCTCTTGTTCTCCATGGACTTCACAGTGTCCCAGAACTTTTTGGAGTTGGAGCTACAGGATGCAAACTTCTGCCTGAAGAAGCTGGCCTTAGCTTTCCTGACTGACTGCGTGTATTGGTTCCTGACTTCCCTGAACAGTTGCATATCACGGGGGCACCCTACGTGCCCTGGTCAAAGGTAGTGCACTTTATAGGGAATAAAATACAATTTGGGGCGCAGAAAAAGTTACAGAAGCCAGTCAGCGCACAGCAAAATCTGGAACTCCCCACACAGCTGCAAATGGGTGACGCAAGGCCCTCAGAAGAGTTTTAGGTGATTAATGTGATAGGGACGTCTTCACTCAGCACACAACACAGATGACAATTTGGTTGGTTGAGGGTTGGAGCGAAGAGGGAGGGGGGGGGTTTAAAATAGAAAGTCTGAAGATCTGCTCGTATGTTGTCAATACGAAAGATTAAATAAACTGACACCCTTAGGCATCGGTGAGAAACTTAGTGTGGGAAATTTGTATGAGTGAAAATCGAAAAACAACTTCCTCCATAAAATTACAACAAGCTGTGAATAATAACGTAGATAATTAGGTCCAAAATGGAAACAGGAGCGCTGGGCTCATGCTGTGTGATGGGGGTTAGAGGTCAGGGGTCAGGGAACAGTTAAAGCCTATATACAGCATTAAATAGTTACTGCATTCAGCCAAGCAGCATAAACACTATACCTCAAGACACAAACAAAAAAAACCTAGATGAGCCCCCTTGGACTCCAACAGAGCTTTATCAATTATGTTATGACGTTAAAAAATGTTTTCAAGTCTTGTCAATGATGTTAAAAGATGTTCAACTCTTTTGAAGTCCTCGAATGACTATAGTAAAGTGATAGCATCTTTACACAACTAATGGTAAGTACCTTGTACAGGTTAAGTGTGGACTGCATGTCTCAAAAGGGGCATACTGGATCTTCAGAATGTAGTTATAAATCAGTTACTCCCATATAATCAGTGTCAGTTTTTACCACCTTAGGTACTAGGACGGCATAGTAAAGCTGCTTTTGACGTCCTCCTCTCCCTGCACGTTGTCTATTTTGCCTTAGTGTGTTTTCTGGGTTCCTAAACAATCACCCAAGGTCTAATTAGCTCTGGCACTCAGAACTCACTCTGGAGGAGAAAAGGCCAATTTAAGGACCTTAAAAAAAATGCCTTACCCTTTTTAAAGAGCCAATTAGTTCGAATATCCAACCATGTAGCCTGGTATTACTTGGCATCTCTGTCACTGTTTCTGTAGAGCAACCAATTATGTACAATTATAGAGAATGCTTTTTTTTAGCATACCCCTTGCCAGGTTTCGCTGTCTCCTCTCTCTTTTCCCCCCCTGTCTGTGTTCATGTTGCTGAACATGTGTGTTCTTCTTCTTCTTCTTGATGCATAATATTTTTCGGTGACCTTAGAACAGCAAGGATCCAGGCCACAGCAGGCGGCGTGTTTAAATCACAGTACAACGTTCTTCATACCACTTTGAATAGAAGGCAGTTATTGACCAGGTCGCTACGTTATCCCTCGACTGAATTGATGGAGTTATCTGTTGCTAGTCATTGTCACCTAGAGATAAAAGAAAAATAAACATACTACTACTTTATGGCCATCAGCCTTCATGTCTAGTAGGTCTACAAGAGAATGCAAAATGTGAAACTGCGCCAAATTAAGTTATTTTGAGAGAACCAGCTCTCTGCAATTATGTCACATCTGCAATAGTTTACCTGAGTCCTCCAGCCTTATCCAGAGCAAACCCAGATGTCCCTGGGCTGAATCCAAAATGGCACCCTATTCCCGAAAAAGCACACTACTTTTGGCCAGGGCCCATCGGGTCTCTAATTAAAAGTAGTGTACTATATAGGGAATATGGTGTCATTTGGAACACTGTTTGTTCACAGTTGAAAGAGCTCAATAAAGGAACAGCATCTGACCTTCGTCACCACTGGCTCAGTTACCATCACAGGCTTTATTAACTGCAATCTGTACACTGATGATTGATGAATAATACAACTATCTGTGCATATTGCTGTGAGTTTATAGTCCTACTCCAGTCTTTTTTCCCCCTAGCTCATTTATAAACATGATTTCCTAAACAAAAGCCACATCTCAACAGGTGGTCCAGGTAAGTCATGACATGGCGGTGTGTGTGTGTGTGGCGTGTGTGTGTGTGTGTGTGTGGGGGGGGGGCTTTCCTCTTTGTTTGTTATTACTTCTCTATTGTTCCTCAAGCAAGGGCTGATGACATCACAGATTCCCATCAGACTGACTCATTGAATGTTTCAGTTGTACCCCTTTAGTGTGTGTACTTTACAGTATTTTTCAACAGCAAATTTATTTATTTTTTAATTTTTTAATTGCTGAATGACGTCTTTAAGTTTTATGATTCAGAAGTGTCGAATGTCAGACTGAAATCTCAAACTCCAGGTGCAACTAGTTGAACAGCCCACAGAACCAAGTGACCAAGTGGATTTGCATTGGGTGTGGGGTCCAGGCAAGTGGCTGTGGGGGTTATAGTTGGGCTATTATTGAAATAACTATGAACTATGAACTTTCATATTGTCTCTAAAGCTAGTGTGTGGGAAGGAGTATAGAAAATATCACTCAAATATACAGTTGTGTGGGTTTGTTTTTCTGCACGTTTGTGTATGGAGGGGGGCGTCCTCACTCAGAGGAAGAGTTAATTAAATCAATTAAAGCAGCGACTTGATTAAAGCTGATTGTCTTAACGAAGGAGTGGGGGGTTGTGGGTACAATGGAGCCAGTATTGGCCGCAGGGTTAAAGGCCAATGAGAGGACCAGACACAGGCATGTCTTCTAACTGATTTATCTGTTGTTTAAAGATGGAAAACATGGGCCAGCAGCGTCCCTGTGGAATGCTTTCGACACCTTGTAAAGTCCATGCACAGATGAATTGAGGCTGCTCTGAGGGCAAAAGGGGGCTGCAACTCAATATTAGGAAGGCGTTCCTAATGTTCTGTACACTCAGTGTAGTAATATATGAGTGCCATACATTGAAGTGCACATTGCATCCCTATGGACTACACTGCTTACGAAAGACGACCAATCCCATGGGCTTCCTCAAAATTCATTTTTGCTTGTTTTTTTCTCCTTCGTATTATTTAAGCTAATTTAGACCATATTACTAATAATAATGAGGAACTTTTACTGTTTAGGTTTTCATTTCTGTTGCTAGTTTTTTCTATTTGTTTTATTACCCACTTACATTTAAAGGTAAATGGTTACTTATATTAGATGGGGGGGGGATGGGGGGGGGGGAATGGCTCACATGGGGGGGGTGGCTCACATGGGGGGGGGAATGGCTCACATGGGGGGGGGGGCTCAATGGCTCACATGGGGAGGGGGGGGGAATGGCTCACATGGGGGGGGGGAATGGCTCACATGGCTCACATGGGGGGGTGGCTCACATGGGGGGGGCATGGGGGGGTGGCTCACATGGGGGGAATGGCTCACATGGGGGGAATGGGGGGGGTGGCTCACATGGGGGTGGGGGGGGTGGCTCACATGGGGGGGGGGGGCTCACATGGGGGGGGGGGCTCACATCACAGGGGGGGGTGGTGTGGCTCACATGGGGGGGGGGCTCACAGGGGGAATGGCTCACAGGGGGGGGATTACATAATGGATTTAAAAATTTAAAAAAATATATATATATATATATTAAAAACAATGGCAATGCTAGCTAGTTTCTATTGGAATGTGAAAGGTCTAACGTCCCCTATTAAACTTTCCAGCTGTCTTGATATCCAAGAAACGATATTGTTATAACTATGCTCCAAGAAACACACCTGCTCCAAAAGCAGAAGCATCTGTACAAACTGGCTGCTTTTCATCAGCTCCAAACCAAACTATGGGGGTAAAGGCGAAGACCAAGGCGGCAGAATCACTTTCCTTAAATGTATCCATAATGGAAATAAAATTGCCTTTATTAATTAATGTGTGTTCTCCAAATGAATATGATCCTACGTGTTTTGATTCTCTGAACAGCATATTGTTATATTTAACTGTTTTCCAACTGGTTATCCAACACTTTCTGATTACAACCTCGTTCATAGTTGGGGCGGCAGCGTAGCCTAGTGGTTAGAGTGTAGAGGTGGCAGCGTAGCCTAGTGGTTAGAGTGTAGAGGTGGCAGCGTAGCCTAGTGGTTAGAGCGTTGGACTAGTAACCGCAAGGTTGCAAGTTCAAATCCTCCGAGCTGACAAGGTACAAATCTGTTCGTTCTGCCCCTGAACAGGCAGTTAACCCGCTGTTCCTAGGCCGTCATTGAAAATAAGAATTTGTTCTTAACTGACTTGCCTAGTAAAATAAAATGCCTGGGAAGCTCATTACCCTAAAGTAAAAGAATACACTTTCTTTTCAACCAGGCACAAAATATTCTCCCAAATGAATTTCGTACAATGATCTACTCCTCTATTTTCTTCAACATATTAATTAGCTGTCTATCTGATCATCGTGCTATTCGTATTATTGCCAGCTACACGTTTCAGAATCTCATAAAAGAGCCACGAGATGACTGATCATCGTGCGTATTATTGCCAGATACACATTTCAGAATCTCATAAAAGACCCACGAGATGGCGCTTTAATGTTTCCTTACTACCAAATCCTACTTCCTGTGAACAATTTGAAACTGAATTGAATTAATTCATATTGATGAACAAAAATTCAGTGGATGATGATCCTATAATTTTATGGGCTACCACCAAAGGTTTTATTAAAAGCCATGCAACAGAATTAGCATCTGGGCTGAATAAATCATGATTAAAGAAGATATTAGAATTGAAAAAAGTTAGTGATGACGATACAGCGTTCCCAAAAAAAACACTTTTTTCAGACCAGGTAGGTCCAGACAGAACTAAATATATTGGTAAGAAAGAGAGCAGAATTTGCCGTCCATCGAGTTAGACTCAACCATTACTTTTATGATATAACCAACCCAGTCGTCTACTGGCTAACAAGCTTCACAATTATAATCAATTACCTGATATTGCAACTATTGAATCTGAAGTAGGTGAATTCATATCAGGACCCAAATGATTTAACCAAAGATTCTTCCTTTAAAAAAAGAAAGAATTATACACCTCTGACTGTAAATCCACACCAAGACAGATTGTTCTTTTTAAAAGATATAAGAACTCCTCTTATGTCAACTGATGAGGCCCGCTTGCCTGGAGCCAAAATCTCTCTCCATGAACTCAAGAGGGCAATGGATAATATTAATACAGGCAAATAACCTGGTTGGGATGATATGCTCCTGAGGTCTATTTTAAATTTAGAACCAATTAGGTCCACTGTTACTTGAAATGATTAGCACAGCCGTTCACCAAAGGTTCATTTTGTAAGGGATGTAAAATACATCACTAATTAAGCTTTTATTTAAAAAAAAAAAGGTAAGGACACCACCCAATGCTCTCACTATCTTTAATAAACACAGATATTCAACTATTTTCTACAATTCGGTCATCCCATCTCAAAACTTACTTACCCAAATTGGTTAATTTGGCCCAAAGTGGGTTTGTTAAAAAAGTGTTATTCTCAGATAATCTCTGTCTATTAGATATCTGACCTGCTTCATCAGATAATCTCTGTCTATTAGATATCTGACCTGCTTCATCAGATAATCTCTGTCTATTAGATATCTGACCTGCTTCATCAGATAATCTCTGTCTGTTACATATCTGACCTGCTTCATCAGATAATCTCTGTCTGTTACATATCTGACCTGCTTCATCAGATAATCTCTGTCTGTTACATATCTGACCTGCTTCATCAGATAATCTCTGTCTGTTACATATCTGACCTGCTTCATCAGATAATCTCTGTCTATTAGATATCTGACCTGCTTCATCAGATAATCTCTGTCTGTTACTCTGTCTTCATCAGATAATCTCTGTCTGTTACATATCTGACCTGCTTCATCAGATAATCTCTGTCTATTAGATATCTGACCTGCTTCATCAGATAACCTCTGTCTATTAGATATCTGACCTGCTTCATCAGACAACCCCTTTATATTAGATATCTGACCTGCTTCATCAGATAATCTCTGTCTATTAGATATCTGACCTGCTTCATCAGATAATCTCTGTCTGTTACATATCTGACCTGCTTCATCAGACAACCCCTTTATATTACATATCTGACTTGCTTCATCAGATAACCTCTGTCTATTACATTTCTGACCTGCTTCATCAGATAACCCCTGTCTATTACATATCTGACCTGCTTCATCAGATAACCCCTTTATATTACATATCTGACTTGCTTCATCAGATAACCTCTGTCTATTACATATCTGACCTGCTTCATCAGATAACCTCTGTCTATTACATATCTGACCTGCTTCATCAGAAACCAAAGCTCCTTGGCCAGTTCTATCTCTCAACACAAAAAAAGTTTTTGATAGACTAAAATGGTCATATGTTTGGTCGGTTTTGGAACATATGGGACTTAGCTCCAATGTCATTAACATTCTACATGCCAATTCTTCAGCCATAGAAATAACAGGCAATACCTGCTCTGTCCCATTCAGAATAACTAGAAGTAGCAAGCAAGGCGATCCCATCTCACCTCTGCTATTTTGATTGTCTATGGAACCCCTGGCCCAGGCAATTTGTCAATCGAAAGAAATTACACCAATATCTCTCAATTGTACGGATCACGTTATCTCATTATGTGCCGACGATATGTTGCTTTATCTAGACAATGGAGATCAAAGGCAATTGCAGCTCTATCTCAAATTATAAAATAAATCTAACCAAATTTGCCCGACTGCCTCTCAAGCCTCCGATGGAGGACTCAATCTCTACTTATTTCCAGTTTTAAATATTTGGTTAGATTTATTTGCCAATGTTTTTTACTAAGGAAGGGAATATATATATGTACATGTATATATATATTCCCTTCCTTAGAAAAAAACATTATTTATATATGTATATATATTCTCTTCCTTAGAAAAAAACATTATTTATTTATATATATATATATATATTCCCTTCCTTAGAAAAAAACATTATTTATATATATATATATATATTCCCTTCCTTAGAAAAAAACATTGCCAAAAAGTTTAACAGAATGCTCAAATTAATGAAATTCGACCTCAGACTAATATCCCAGTTGCTTTAACCGTCAACATTAATGTATGGTGTCGTGGAAATTCAGTACTGAGAGAGACTTGGTAATTTCTTCAAACAATCATCTTGATTTAATATCGATTAATTATTGCAATAATGAGACTGGTCGACCCCACACCCTTGAGTGTTGGACTGAGTAACCTAACCTTTACACAAATGCAGAGTACTATATATAGCTGACACTAACGATGCTCATTCATGGTTGGTTCAACCACCCTCATGCAGACCAAGGAGCATTATAAGCCACTCTGGGTTCACCCTGTCATTATCTACACGTGGGTTGTTTTCTTAACCCCAGCCTGGCTTAGTTTCCCAGTTACAAGGATGATTTTGAGACAATGAGGGATTGTTCTACTCCTAAGCTATCTCTAGTAAAACACATTCATGTCTATGTAATGTAGTCTTTAACTCATTTGTCAGCTCAAGCCATCTCTGGTGACCATACACCCAGATTAGCTGCAGGGAACTAGAGTGGAGACCATAAAAACGTCAACACTAACAACAAGACAGACATATCCTCCTATTTGTTAAATATTAATAGCTAACTATTAATATCAACCAAATTAGGTAAATATGTCATTTTTCTATCACAATTGCCTGTAGATCAATGCTTCCCTTGTCTCCCTCTTCTGGCTATTGGGATAAAATCCATTGTGGGATTCAAAATGTTTAAGGTGATGTAAGCGAGCCCCATCCTAAATTTACGCATGATTCTTCCACCCCACGGCTGTGAAAAGAGAGGCATTTGGTGTCTCATATTGCCCTGGAAGATGTGGTCTTCACTGATATGTCACGTAAACTATAAACTATATCACGTAAACTATAAACTATATCACGTAAACTATAAACTATATCACGTAATCACGTAAACTATAAACTATATCACGTAAACTATAAACTATATCAGGTAAACTATAACCTATATCACGTAAACTATAAACTATATCACGTAAACTATAAACTATATCACGTAAACTATAAACTATATCACGTAAACTATAACCTATATCATGTAAACTATAAACTATATCACTTAAACTATAAACTACATCACGTAAACTATAAACTATATCACGTAAACTATAAACTATATCACGTAAACTATAAACTATAAACTATATCATGTAAACTATAAACTATATCACTTAAACTATAAACTATATCACTTAAACTATAAACTATATCACGTAAACTATAAACTATATCACGTAAACTATAAACTATATCACGTAAACTATAAACTATAAACTATATCATGTAAACTATAAACTATATCACGTAAACTATAAACTATATCACTTAAACTATAAACTATATCACTTAAACTATAAACTATATCACGTAAACTATAAACTATATCACGTAAACTATAAACTATATCACGTAAACTATAAACTATAAACTATATCACGTAAACTATAAACTATAAACTATATCACGTAAACTATAAACTATATCACGTAAACTATAAACTATAAACTATATCACGTAAACTATAAACTATAAACTATATCACGTAAACTATAAACTATAAACTATATCACGTAAACTATAAACTATATCACTTAAACTATAAACTATATCACGTAAACTATAAACTATAAACTATATCACGTAAACTATAAACTATAAACTATATCACGTAAACTATAAACTATATCACTTAAACTATAAACTATATCACGTAAACTATAAACTATAAACTATATCACGTAAACTATAAACTATAAACTATATCACGTAAACTATAAACTATAAACTATATCACGTAAACTATAAACTATATCACTTAAACTATAAACTATATCACGTAAACTATAAACTATATCACGTAAACTATAAACTATATCACTTAAACTATAAACTATATCACTTAAACTATAAACTATATCACGTAAACTATAAACTATATACGCTTTGGTCCCATTATTGCTCACACAAATTATATTTGCCAGAAAATTTCAAAGCAATAAAACAGAATCAAAATGACATGCCCATACTCCAATATTTTACAATAGCGCCTTGTGATCTGGAGGGCAGACTGTTGCATTCCCCCAATGGTCCACATGTGGAATCCTTTCCCTTGACGATATGGACAGTAATGGTTTGAGAACATTCCAAGATCTTAAAGAGACATACACATTAATAACAAGCAATTTTTTTTCTTCTACAGTATATTTACAACTTAGGTCAGCTATGCTGGCCTACTGAATCCCTTTGGAAACCCAACTACCGAACCATCCAATGATGGAATGTATTAATAAATTATCTGTGCTGATCTCTATAATATTTAAATAACTTTTGGAAATCTCATATTATAAGCTAGTCATTAAATAAAATATGGTCCACATATCCAATTGAATATGAACAATCCTTTAACTAGAAAGGAATGGAAAAATATTAACTTGGCATCACGTAATCCGAACCATCAACTTAAGTTTGTTCACAGACTGTATTTAACACCAAGGAAACGTTTTACAATGAGATTGGCCACAATTCCCAACTGTTCACTGTATTCCCTTGATCCGATAGGCACATTCCTCCATATGATGTGAGAGTGCCCTGCAGTCAACGGCTTTTGGGGCAAAGTTTTTTATTTTATTTGAAAGTGCATGAGTATAAATATTCAACGCTTTGCATCTATTATGTTACTTAACAATGATAGCTCCTTGCTGGCAGGCAGCACAGGCACACAAGAAAAATATGTTGGCAATCGCCTCACTCTCCCATTTTGCCAGTGGATACAGTTACAATTATAAGTTATATCATTAGAATTATCGACAGAATGGTGCTGGTCAAGGAACAATTGAGGCAAATACAGTTGAAGTCGGAACTTTCCGTACACCTTAGCCAAATACATTTAAACTCAGTTTTTCACCAACTTCTTTCCTGACATTTAATCCTAGTAAAAATTCCCAGTCTTAGGTCAGTTAGGATCACCACTTTATTTTAAGAATGTGAATTGTCCCAATAAAAGCAGAGAGAATGATATTTTTAAGATTTTATTTCTTTCATTACATTCCCAGTGGGTCATAAGTTTACATACACTCAATTAGTATTTGGTAGCATTGCCTTGAAATTGTTTAACTTGGGTCAAACGTTTCGGGTAGCCCTCCACAAGCTTCCCACAATACCTTGACCGTGTTGCACTTAAGCCATTTTGCCACAACTTTGGAAGTATGCTTGGGGTCATTGTCCATTTGGAAGACCCATTTGCAACCAAGCTTTAACTTCCTGACGGATGTCTTGAGGTGTTGCTTCAATATATCCACATAATTTTCCTGCCTCATGATGCCATCTATTTTGTGAAGTGCACCAGTCCCTCCTGGAGCAAAGCACCCCCACAACATGATGAGGCCACCCCGCGCTTCACGGTTGGGATGTTGTTCTTCGGCTTGCAAGCTTCCCCCTTTTCCTCCAAACATAACGATGGTCATTATGGCCAAACAGTTCTATTTTTGTTTCATCAGACGAGAGGAGATTTCTCCATGAAGTACGATCTTTGTCTCCATGTGCAGTTGCAAACCGTAGTCTGACTTTTTTATGGCAGTGGCTTATTCCTTGCTGAGCGGCCTTTCAGGTTATGTCGATATAGGACTCCTTTTACTGTGGATATAGATACTTTTGTACCTGATTCCTCCAGCATCCTCACAAGGTCCTTTGCTGTTGTTCTGGGATTGATTTGCACTTTTCGCACCAAAGTACGCTCATCTCTAGGAGACAGAACACGTCTCCTTCCTGAGCGGTATGACGGCTGCGTAGTTCCATGGTGTTTATACTTGAGTTCTGTTGTTTGTACAGATGAACGGGGTACCTGCAGGGGTTTGGAATTTGCTCCCAAGAATGAACCATTCTTGTGGAGGTCTAAAAAAAAAATTCTGAGGTCTTGGCTGATTTCTTTAGATTTTTCCCATGATGTCAAACAAAGAGGCACTGAGTTTGAAGGTAAACCTTGAAATACATCCACAGGTACACCGCCAATGGACTCAAATGATGTCAATTAGCCTATCAGAAGCTTCTAAAACTGTGACATCATTTTCTGAATTTTCCAAGCTGTTCAAAGGCACAGTCAACTTAGTATATGTAAACTTCTGATCCACTGGAATTTTGACACAGTGAATTATAAGTGAAATAATCTGTCTTTAAACAATTGTTGGAAATATTACTTGTGTCGTGCACAAAGTAGATGTCCTAACCGACTTGCCAAAACTATAGTTTGTCAACAAGAAATTTGTGGAGTGGTTGAAAAACGAGTTTTAATGACTACAACCTAAGTGTATGTAAACTTCCGACTTCCAACTGTATACTTGACTCTGTAAAGAATAATCTTGGCTAAACCCCAACACATACAAATAAACACTCTATAAAGCCCAACACATACAAATAAACACTATATAAAGCCCAACACATACAAATAAACACTCTATAAAGCCCAACACATACAAATAAACACTCTATAAAGCCCAACACATACAAATAAACACTCTATAAAGCCCAACACATACAAATAAACACTATATAAAGCCCAACACATACAAATAAACACTATATAAAGCCCAACACATACAAATAAACACTCTATAAAGCCCAACACATACAAATAAACACTATATAAAGCCCAACACATACAAATAAACACTCTATAAATCCACAAACATACAGTACATCCAAACAAGATCTATATTAGATAACCATAAGTATGTGGACACCTGCTCGTCAAACATTTCATTTCAAAATCATGGGCGTTAATATGGAGTTGGTCCCCCCTTTTGCTGCTATAACAGCCTCCACTCTTCTGGGAAGGCTTTCCACTAGATGTTGGAACATTGCTGCTATAACAGCCTCCACTCTTCTAGGAAGGCTTTCCACTAGATGTTGGAACATTGCTGCTATAACAGCCTCCACTCTTCTGGGAAGGCTTTCCACTAGATGTTGGAACTTTCCACTAGATGTTTGCTGCTATAACAGCCTCCACTCTTCTGGGAAGGCTTTCCACTAGATGTTGAACATTGCTGCTAACAGCCTCCACTCTTCTGGGGACTTGCTTCCACTCTTCAAGGCCACAAGAGCATTAGTGAGAACAGCCTCCACTCTTCTGGGAAGGCCACTAGATGTTGGGTGATAACAGCCTCCACTCTTCTAGGAAGGCAGATTGAAACACGTTGCTTCCACTCAACCACAAGAGCACGGATGTTGGGTGATTTCATCCCAAAGGTATTCGATGCGGTTGAGGTTAGGGCAATGTGCAGGCCAGTCAAGTTATTCCACACCGATCTCCACAAACCATTTCTGTATGAGTCTAGCTTTGTGCACGGGGTCATGTTGAAACAGAAAAGGTCCTTCCCCAAACTGTTGCCACAAAGTTGGAAGCACAGAGTCTTCTATAATGTAATTGTTTGCTGTAGCAATAATATTTCTCTTCACTGGAACTAAGAGCCCTGAACCATGAAAAACAGCCCCAGACCATTATTCCTCCTCAATCAAACTTCACAGTTGGCACTATGCATTGGGGCAGGTAGTGTTCTCCTGGCATCCGCCAAACACAGATTCATCCGTTGGAATGCCAGATAGTGAAGTGTGATTCATCACTCCAGAGAACGCGTTTCCACTGCTCCAGAGTCCAATGAAGACGAGCTTTACACCACTCCAGCTGACACTTGGCATTGCGCATGGTGATCTCAGGCTTGTGTGCGGCTGCTCAACCCATTTCATGAAGTTCCCAGAAACAGATCTTGTGCTGACGTTGCTTCCAGAGGCAGTTTGGAGCTCAGTAGTGAGTGTTGCAACCAAGAACAGATCATTTTTATGTGTTACACGCTTCAGCAGTCGGCGGTTCCCTTCTGTGAGCTATGTGTGGCCTACCACTTTGTGGCTGAGCCGTTGTTGCTCCTAGACGTTTCCACTTCACAATAACAGCACTTACAGTTGACCAGGGCAGCTCTAGCAGGGCAGAAATTTGACGAACTGACTTGTTGGAAAGGTGGCATCCTATGACGGTGCCACGTTGAAAGTCACTGAGCTCTTCAGTAAGGCTATTCTACTGCCAATGTTTGTCTATGGAGATTGCATGGCTGTGTGCTTGATTGTCTACATCTGTCAGCAATGAGTGTGGCTGAAATAGCTTTCAGGCCCACGAGGAAGGGTGTTATGGAGAGAATTTTCTCTGGTCACCGGAAGCAGGGGCTGGGGGAGGGGGAAGGGGTGGGAAACATGGTTTCTGGGAGTTGGGGGTGGGTGTGATGGATGGAGCAGTGGGGATTTTTAAATATAATCGATGTTGTTTTTGTGTCTATTTCATCTTCAAAATAATTGTCATGATTTTCTGATTAAATCTCTTCAGCTTCTGTTGGAAAGAGAAGGTTCGATAGTGAATAAAAACAATTATCCAATCAGGATTTTCTTTGGTGGTCTTTGTTTGGGTAGAAAAATCTAGCTAAGTCAGCCATTCAGATGTATTAGAGCAGAATTTTGGAGTGACAGTGGAATGAACCAATGACATTTTAGCTTGCAATGATTGAGGCCGTTTAAAACACAGTGAAGCGTCTAGGCCTTCTCCAAGGCCACTTCTTTTTTTGTTTCCTTTTCCTGTTTATACTCAATGTATTATTCTTTATTAAACTCTATCACAGTAAAATTAACTTTCAGATACCTCCATCAAAAATGGCAAATTTGTTACTGTTTTCTTCTTTTGAGTGGCAGCCTATGGCTACAAAAGGCAGAGGAATTAAAACGAGGCCTCAAATCTCGACAGGCTCTGTTCAAAAGCCAAATCACAAGGCCAGGTTGCTGAGGGGGATTTCATCAAAACTGTGGAGTTTGCTATGGGTTGCTGAGTGGCAGCCTATGGGTTGCTGAGTGGCAGCCTATGGGTTGCTGAGTGGCAGCCTATGGGTTGCTGAGTGGCAGCCTACGGGTTGCTGAGTGTCAGCCTACGGGTTGCTGATTGGCAGCCTATGGGTTGCTGAGTGGCAGCCTATGGGTTGCTGAGTGGCAGCCTATGGGTTGCTGAGTGGCAGCTTCAACGGGTTGCTGAGGGGCAGCCTACGGGTTGCTGAGTGGCAGCCTACCGGTTGCTGAGGGGCAGCCTACGGGTTGCTGAGTGGCAGCCTACGGGTTGCTGAGGGGCAGCCTACGGGTTGCTGATTGGCAGCCTATGGGTTGCTGAGTGGCAGCCTATGGGTTGCTGAGTGGCAGCCTATGGGTTGCTGAGTGGCAGCCTATGGGTTGCTGAGTGGCAGCCTACGGGTTGCTGAGTGGCAGCCTACGGGTTGCTGAGTGGCAGCCTCCCTGTTTATGGGTTGCTGGTGGCAGCCTACGGGTTGCTGAGTGGCAGCCTACGGGTTGCTGAGTGGCAGCCTACGGGTTGCTGAGTGGCAGCCTACGGGTTGCTGAGTGGCAGCCTACGGGTTGCTGAGTGGCAGCCTATGGGTTGCTGAGTGGCAGCCTACGGGTTGCTAAGGGGCAGCCTACGGGTTGCTGAGTGGCAGCATATGGGTTGCTGAGTGGCAGCCTACGGGTTGCTGATTGGCAGCCTATGGGTTGCTGAGTGGCAGCCTATGGGTTGCTGAGTGGCAGCCTATGGGTTGCTGAGTGGCAGCCTACGGGTTGCTGAGGGCAGGGTTGCTGAGTGGCAGCCTACGGGTTGCTGAGTGGCAGCCTACGGGTTGCTGAGTGGCAGCCTACGGGTTGCTGAGTGGCAGCCTACGGGTTGCTGAGTGGCAGCCTATGGGTTGCTGAGTGGCAGCCTACGGGTTGCTGAGGGGCAGCCTACGGGTTGCTGAGTGGCAGCCTACCGGTTGCTGAGGGGCAGCCTACGGGTTGCTGAGTGACAGCCTACGGGTTGCTGAGTGGCAGCCTACGGGTTGCTGAGTGGCAGCCTATGGGTTGCTGAGTGGCAGCCTACGGGTTGCTAAGGGGCAGCCTACGGGTTGCTGAGTGGCAGCCTATGGGTTGCTGAGTGGCAGCCTATGGGTTGCTGAGTGGCAGCCTACCGGTTGCTGAGGGGCAGCCTACGGGTTGCTGATTGGCAGCCTATGGGTTGCTGAGTGGCAGCCTATGGGTTGCTGAGTGGCAGCCTAAGGGTTGCTGAGTGGCAGCCTACGGGTTGCTGAGTGGCAGCCTACGGGTTGCTGAGTGGCAGCCTATGGGTTGTGACAGGTTTTATACACATATCATTTAAATGAATGATGCATCAGGGAACCCCCCACCCCACCCCGAACAAAAAAATAACTAAACATATAGAAATGTAGTCACCCCCCCCCCCTCCCCAAAGCTCTCTGAAGCTTCAGGTTTGTGTGGGGTGGGTGCCCCCGGGCTCAGAGAATGGTCACCTCCAACATGACATCTGATTCCATCTCCCTTACCGATGCATCAGGAGGTAGACCACAGTCTACTGCATCAATAAAGGGCACCACAATGTCAATATTAAATGTTTGTGTCACAAGGCATTTATTTTCCCCTTTTGTAGACACAATGCTACGGCATACATCACAAACACAATCTGCAATATAAACTGACCACTCAATACTCTACTTCCTTACCATAACTTCAACCAAGACATACAGATCTGTGTCCAATTACCAATAGCACATATTTCTCTGAAAGAAAGCCCATTACATAGGCTTTAGTCATTGACAATTGACAACTGGTAACATTATAGGCAACCGTTATACCACAAAGCTACCTCCTTAAATGAATGATGCACGGACAGGGAACACGGACCCCACGGAACCCCCCACCCCACGGACCGAACAAAAAAATAGACAAACGGACAGAAACGGACTGACCCCTCCCCAAAGCTCTCTGACACACGGACAGACGGTGGGTGCCCCCCGGCACAGAGAATGGTCACCAACATGACATCTGATTCCATCTCCACGGACAGATGCATCAGGACAGACGGACAGTCACTGCATCAATAAAGGACACCACAAAGTCAATATTAAATGTTTGTGACACACGGACATTTACACCTTTTGTAGACACAATGACAGGCACGGACAGACACAAACACAACTGCAATACAAACGGACAGACCACGGACAGACTTCCTTACGGACAGACTTCAACAAGACACACAGACAGTGTCCGGACAGACCACGGACATATTTTCTGAAAGAAACGGACAGACATAGGCTTTAGTCATTGACATTGACAACTGGTAACATTACAGGACAGACACACGGACAGACCACTTAGACACACAGACAGACACACGGACAGACACACGGACAGACACACGGACAGACACACGGACACACGGACAGACACACGGACAGACACACGGACAGACACACGGACAGACACACGGACAGACACACAGACACACGGACAGACACACGGACAGACACACGGACAGACTCACGGACAGACACAAGGACACACGGACAGACACACGGACAGACACACGGACAGACACACGGACCGACACACGGACAGACGAACCGACACACGGACAGACGGACAGACACACGGACAGACACACGGACAGACTCACGGACAGACTCACGGACAGACACACGGACAGACTCACGGACAGACACACGGACAGACACACGGACAGACACACGGACAGACACACGGACCGACACACGGACAGACACACGGACAGACACACGGACAGACACAAGGACACACAGACAGACACACGGACAGACACACGGACAGACACACGGACAGAGACACGGACACACGGACAGACACACGGACAGACACACGGACAGACACACGGACAGACACACGGACAGACACACGGACAGAGACACGGACAGACACACGGAGAGACACACGGACAGACACACGGACAGACACACGGACACACGGACAGACACACGGACACACGGACACACGGACAGACACACGGACAGACACAAGGACACACGGACAGACACACGGACAGACACACGGACAGACACACGGACAGACACACGGACACACGGACACACGGACAGACACACGGACAGACACACGGACAGACACACGGACAGACACACGGACACACGGACCGACACAAGGACAGACACACGGACAGACACACGGACAGACACACGGACAGACACACGGACAGACACACGGACAGACACACGGACACACGGACCGACACAAGGACAGACACACGGACAGACACACGGACAGACACACGGACCGACACAAGGACAGACACACGGACAGACACACGGACCGACACATGATGTTACAGGTTTATAGTCAGCCCTTAAGTGCTACATACCAATGTAGCACCATTTAATATAAAGTGGTACAATAATATTTAGGTGTAATAGGGTAATATTGCCAAAGGCCTACGGCAGAACCTCAGTTCAGACAAGTGAAAAAATGTCATCACGAGATATCCAATTAGGCCAATAGTATTAAATATCATAATTTAAAACCATTAAAAACATTCCCATTTCCAAACAGTTAATTCACTTCGCCTCAGCGGCCGTATTACTAGGTGCAGACAAGTCTATTATCTCCTTGTTAGAGAATTCAATTAATGTTAGAAACGACGTTGTTCGCCACTGACTCTTGACATGGATGTGAGTCATGACATAGGTTGCATTGTAATTGGTGATCTTTGTACTTTCCATTTTTTTTCATGCTAGACATTTGATAGTATAAAACCCACATCTGTCAACATGCTAAACCAGAGCAATCGAAACATACAGTATCATGCATTTCATGTTTACAAGGCTAACGGGAACAGTGTTTTATAGTGAGAGTGTATTAGCCTGCATCCCAAATGACTCCCTATTTCAATCTTAGGGGTCCTGGTCTAAAGTAGTGCACAATATCGGTTGCCATTTGGGATTCACACATAGTCTGTGAAAACACAGTACGGGTGCATGGCCTCAACCCTGACAGGCCGAGACCCTACATTTAGAACACAATTACTTCCTGTAATCACGTCACCTCTTCCTATACCTTCACACAGCACCCCCATGTAACACAGGTCACCCCAGTCCCCTCATACCCCGCCCCCCCCGTCCCCTCTTCCCCTCTCTTTGTCAGAAGTGCCGTTGGGTCAGAGAGTGGGGTGGAGACTTGATGTTTGAATAATTTCCCCAACACTGAGCATGTTATTGGACAAGCAGAGTCTAATCTGGCGCTGACAAGCCTGACCCTGATTCATTTAAATAAATGCTGTGAGAGAGAGAGAGAGAGAGAGAGAGAGGGGGGGGGGGGGGAGTGCTGCCTCCCAGGCACAATTCCTTTTAATTCACTGCATTATTTAAAGACAAGGAACAACTACAACCGGCATCTCAGTCAACCGTTCTCTGACAATGGCGATTAGTCTACATCTAACTAAGACTGTTTTCTGGTTTCTTTCTCTTTTTCTAACCTTCATTCTCTCTTTTTGTTTGTGTGTATTTTTATCAGATTTGAAATAGAAGTGAAGCTGCCAAGGAAGTGTTTTCAACAAATGCTAGCTGGCTGCTGACACAGAAGTGATATGAATGTGTGAAACTTATTTTAATTAAGGCCCAAGCATCATCCAACTTGTGATAATGAGTACAGTAGCATGTCCACATCAAACTAGGATGTAATTATACAGTCTGTATCACAGTGCATTGTGGGAACAAAGCTTCTAACGAGCTAGCGCAGAGCCAAACTGAGTGGCTGTTCTAAGTTAACTGAACAAATATGGCTAATTTACACACAGCGCCAAACTTAATACGTACAGCTCGTGTGTTTGAGCTTTGTTTAAAGGTGGAAACACTCCTACTGTACATTGATGTAGCTGCCTATGAGCCAACAACTCACTTTAAAGGTAGAACATTTTTACTCTCAATATAACCATTTCCGGGATAGGATTTTGAAAATGAGTTTAAGTAAACTTGATTGAATGTCAGATCTTTCTGTGTGCATAACAGAGGGTTATTTCTCCATACGAAATGTTAGACTGTATCTATAGTGGATTGATGTATATAAGCCAACCCCTCTTAACTCTAGTGTCTCTAGTGCAGCCCGCTCATTTATCTCTATATCCAATGGCTCTCAGCATCACCTTTTACAGATAATCATCAAACGGTCCACAGATGCTCTCATGTATCCTGATATTCCTTCTTTTTTTTTCTTTTCTCCCGGGCCTAAATTTTTCTATAAAGTCTTAATTTCCTTGAAACATCATTATTATCTTTTGATACCGTAGGTTTCCATCTGGCAAATGTTCAATCAAAAGGGAGATAAGGACTGATAATGAATGTGGTTGACAGATTGTGATAAAGGAGAGAGAGAGAGGCTGTGAGGATTATCGCGGAGGCGGAGCGGAATGGAGCCCCAGCGTATTCTACATAACGTGGCATTACTCAGTAATTGCTGACGTTGTCAACACAACACCTTCACCATATCCTATCTCACTGGCTGTCAGCAATCTCTTCATTTGGAGCATCTTCTCATTGACTTGAATTTTTCTGTGATTTCTCACAAAAAAAAAAAAAAACACCATTCAGACATAAAAACGAATATAAAAAGAAAAAAAAAAACGATGTAAAAAGCCCCTAACTGGTGTTGAAAACATTCTCGGCTATACATGTGAGTATGAATCCAAGTTATTAAATTGCCCATCACCTCGCCAGCAGGTCCTCCCCAGACCCACCTCCTTTCCAGAGCTGGCTGTCAACGGGATATTTTGTGGTGACATCACAGAGGAAACATTAGCGAAAGAGACGGCAAACAAGACAAGAGGCTCTGTGCTTTCATCAACTTCCCTTAATTAAATCTCCCCTTCTCTCCCTTTCTCCGGGCTCTTCTGTGATATTTGCAAATAAAAAAACGGAAAGTGACCCCAGCCTAATTAAAATTAAAAAAGTTCCTGTTAAAACACAGGCAGCTGCACCGGAGCTCTGCATGCTACTCCGCCTCAATGTCAAGATGGCATTTCTGCACTGTTTCTCTAATGCTTTTGGAATTCTCTCTCTCCCCCTTCTCATTCCCCTCTTCCTCCCTTCCTTCAAAGCCAGTTCAGGCAAAAAAAAATGATGTGTCATTAGTAAATTACACAGGTGCCAGAATGAGTTTATCATCTTGAGTATGTAAATCTTCATAATAACCTAAGGAACTGCTTATAAAACTGTCTCTATAAGCCAAACTAGCACATACCACAGTGATTATCCTGCTCTGTATGTTGCTGTGCAGGCAGGCGCTGTGCTGTGCTGGTGCCCCAGGGCGTGGTACCAGTTTATGATACACTCTTTCCCCTAATCTTAATGGAACCCTAACAAGGACAAGTACACAGGCAAACAGAGGGAGAGTAGGGGACTTCTGTTGTTGTTGTTGTTAAGGTGGAAGTTGTGTCTGCTCGTTGTGTGATACAGAGACGTTTAACAATTTGAGGGGAAATGCTATTGGACTGATGAACTCTTAAAAGGCCATGTTGGAAGAAGCATTTTCCAAAATATAAATTAAACCCCTTGTAGATGGCAATCCGTCAGTAAACAACGCTCCCTGTAGTGTGTGACAGAGCCTATGATTTTGCCAGTGACGTTTGTTCAGGTGAAGACTCTGGAGATGACTTGGGACATCTGAAGAAGAAACCAGTTCTACAAACAAGTAGCTATAACTACTCAGTCTGAAGTAGTAGAATAAAACCAAAATGATTTTCTTGAAGGTGATTATCTCTTATACATATATTATCTCCCCTTGACTTTTTCCTCATGTTGTTACGTTATAGCCAATGTAAAAACTGTTTTTTAGACATTTTTGCAAATCTTTATAAAAAAAAATGGAAATATGACATTTACATAAGTATTCAAACACTTTACTTTGTACTTTGTTGAAGCACTTTTGGCAGCGATTATAGCCTCGAGTCTTATTGGGTATGACGATACAAACTTGGCACACCTGTATTTGGGGAGTTTCTCCCATTCTTCTCTGCAGATCCTCTCAAACTCTGTCAGGTTGGATGGGGAGCGTCGCTGCTATTTTCAGGTTTCTCCAGAGATGTTTGATCGGGTTCAAGTCCGGACTCTGGCTGGGCCACTCAAAGACATTCAGAGACTTGTCCTGAAGCGACTCCTGAGTTGTCTTGGCTGTGTGCTTAGGGTTGTTGTCCTGTTGGAAGGTGAACCTTCGCCCCAGTCTGAGGTCCTGAGTGCTCAGGAGCAGCTTTTCATCAAGGATCTCTCTGTACTTTGCTCCGTTCATCTTTCCCTTGATCCTGACTAATCTCCCAGTCCCTGCCTCTGAATAACATCCCACAGCATGATACTGCCACCACCATGCTTCACCGTAGGGATGGTGCCAGGTTTCCTCCAGACTTGGCATTCAGGCCAAAGAGTTCAATCTTGGTTTCATCAGACCAGAGAATCTTGTTTATCATGGTCTGAGTATCTTTAGGAGCCTTTTGGCAAACTCCAAGTGAGCTGTCATGTGCCTTTTACTGAGGAGTGGCTTCCATCTAGCCACTCTACTATAAAGGCCTGATTAGTGGAGTGCTGCAGAACCGTCCTTCTGGAAGGTTCTCCCATGTCCACAGAGGAACTCTGGAGCTCTGTCAGAGTGACCATCGGGTTCTTGGTCATCTCCCTGACCAAGGCCATTCTCCCATGATTGCTCAGTTTGTCCAGGCGGACAGCTCTAGGAAGAGTCTTGGTGGTTCCAACTTCTTCCATTTAAGAATGATGGAGGCCACTATGTTCTTGGGGACCTTCAATGCTGCAGAAATGTTTTGGTCCCCTTCCCCAGATCTGTGCCTCAACACAATCCTGTCTCGGCGCTCTACGGACAGTTCGTTCTACCTCATTGCTTGTTTTTTTTCTCTGACATGCACTGTCATCTGCAGGACCTTATATAGACAACTGTGTGCCTTTCCAAGTCATGTCCAATCAATTGAATTTACCACAAGTTGTAGAAACATCTCAAGGATGATCAATGGAAACAGGATGTACCTGAGCTCAATTTCAAGTCTCATAGCAAAGAGTCTGAATACTGATGTAAATAAACTATTTCTGTCTTTCATTTTTAATAAATTAGCAAACATTCTAAAAAAACTGTTTTTTTTGTTTTGTCATTTTGGGGTAGTGTGTGTAGATTGATGAGGATTTATTTTCTTCTATTTAATTCATTTTTGAATAAAGCTGCAACGTAATGAAATGTGTAAAAAGTGAAAGGGTCTGAAAACGTTCCGAATGCACGGTATGTCTACATTATTAGTTGTGGTTAAAGGCCTGACCTTGGGCATTGCTAGCTGGCTGTTGACCTATTCATCCTACTTCACGAGCAACTGGCAAGTTGTATCAGGCAGCTTTAGATGCAAGGGGAAAACAAAATATTTTTGCTAGTTATTCATCTGATTTATAAAATGTCATTAGCAAGCTGTTGTAGCTAGATTGAAACCGCTGGGGGAAGGCTAGCTAACGTTAGCCACCTAATTCCTACCATCAGTCTCAGAGTTTCAGCTAAGTGGACTGTAGCTAGGCTTCTAGAAAATACCAACTATATACAGGTGTTTGCTATCTATATTTTAAAGACTATTGAACACTTTTTGCCAAACTACTTAATTCCCCTGCCTGTATATATTGATGCTTTGGTGACTGAGAAAGGTGGCAAGAAAAATAGATCCTACTCTGAAGGCGATTTTGTAAATACGGGCCCAGGAAGAAAGCTGTTGCCCAATACCTTGCACAGCAGTTGTTTCACCACCGGGACCCTAGAGGTATTACGGTCAATGCTTATGAACTGAATATTGTTTCTGAATTTCCAATATATATATATCAATGACACTAACAGTGTTACATTTTTTTTCAGCAACATGTGCAGTGAATATTGCTTAGTGACGCAAGGTACATCATGTATTTGTTGTCATAGTTACTACTGACGTGGGACTTGGATGATGACACACGTCTTCTGTCTGAATACTGGGGCCTTTAGTGATACCCGGAAGCAACAGCCTTCCCTGGGAGTACAGCAACACTCTGTCTCGTAGCCATCCTGTCAACATGTATTAACATTCAGACAAACTGAGCCAAGCACTGACTTATATTCACTTAGTCTGTATTGGGAAGGTGGTCTTAATGTTTTGTACACTCATGAATAAACATTTATTCAAATCAAATGTTATTGGTCACATACACATGGTTAGCAGATGTTAATGCGAGTGTAGCGAAATGCTTGTGCTTCTAGTTCCAACAGTGCAGTGATATCTAACAAGTAACCTAACACCTACCTTAAACACACAAGTGTAAAGGGATGAATAAGAATATGTACATATAAATATATGGATGAGCGATGGCCGTGCGGCATAGGCAAGAGGCAGTAGATGGTATAGAGTACAGTATATTCATTTGAGATGAGTAATGTAGGGTATGTAAGCATTATATAAAGTTTATTCACCCTGGACATGAGACTTGCATTTGGCTACACTCGCATTAACATCTGCTAACCATGTGTATGTGACAAATAAATTTGATTTAATTTTATTTTGATTTGACTTGCATTTATTTTCCACCTTTTGAATCATAAATGTAACTTTAAATGTTAGCTACAACAGAGGTCAGAGACAATTTGAAGACCAACATGCTATGAAAAATGTATTGTTTTGTAATCTTACAATAAAAAAACTGAAAATGATTTGTTCATACAAAACTTAATTGCATTTGGTCATCCCCAAAATGTGGCATTGAAAGCCTTGATATTTGCATCCTTCCAAGGGGAACAGTACACAGACAGCTGACAACAGGAGCAGACAGATGTAGGGTGCATAGGGCGTCACCTTTACTCCAGGAGCAGACAGATGTAGGGTGCATAGGGCGTCACCTTTACTCCAGGAGCAGACAGATGTAGGGTGCATAGGGCGTCCCCTTTACTCCAGGAGCAGACAGATGTAGGGTGCATAGGGCGTCTCCTTTACTCCAGGAGCAGACAGATGTAGGGTGCATAGGGCGTCTCCTTTACTCCAGGAGCAGACAGATGTAGGGTGCGTAGGGAGTCCCCTTTACTCCAGGAGCAGACAGATGTAGGGTGCATAGGGCGTCCCCTTTACTCCAGGAGCAGACAGATGTAGGGTGCATAGGGCGTCTCCTTTACTCCAGGAGCAGACAGATGTAGGGTGCGTAGGGAGTCCCCTTTACTCCAGGAGCAGACAGATGTAGGGTGCATAGGGAGTCCCCTTTACTCCAGGAGCAGACAGATGTAGGGTGCATAGGGCGTCTCCTTTACTCCAGGAGCAGACAGATGTAGGGTGCATAGGGCGTCTCCTTTACTCCAGGAGCAGACAGATGTAGGGTGCATAGGGCGTCCCCTTTACTCCAGGAGCAGACAGATGTAGGGTGCATAGGGAGTCCCTTTACTCCAGGAGCAGACAGATGTAGGGTGCATAGGGAGTCCCCTTTACTCCAGGAGCAGACAGATGTAGGGTGCATAGGGCGTCTCCTTTACTCCAGGAGCAGACAGATGTAGGGTGCATAGGGCGTCTCTACTCCTCATATGAGTGGAGTATTAGCTCTTGAAAGTGTATTATGCAAAGTAAAGGAAAAAATAATATAATGACCAGGGGTGGACTGGGAACAGAAATCGGCATTTCTAACCCACTGGACCATTTTCATCCCCGAGGCTCCCATTATAAAGCCAGATAATAATTATCATTTTAAAACAACAAAAAAACAAGTTGCCCAAAATGTCCATGACTTACTGACAGAGTGCTCCACATTCCTGCTGGTAACAAGCCTCAACCTGGATGCAGAGAAATGTGCCACCAGGCACCAATAAATCAGATGACAAACCTGCAGAGATTAACAAAATAAAATTGGTACCTATATTTAGGATCCATGTATCAGTTTGCCTACTTCATGAAATGACAACAACCTCATAACAAATATACATGCCAATTGTTTTAGATAATGGCTACAACAAATGACATGGCACAGCTAAACTATTATGAAATCACATCCCACTAACAATTGCGACCTTGACTTGTTCATTTTTTTTAACCTTTATTTAACTAGGCAAGTCAGTTAAGAACAAATTCTTATTTTCAATGACGGCCTAGGAACAGTGGGTTAACTGCCTGTTCAGCGGCAGAACGACAGCTCAGGGGTTTGAACTTGCAACCTTCCGGTTGCTAGTACAACGCTCTAACCACTAGGCTACCCTGCCACCCCAATGTCCCTCATGATAACATGCTCCTTATTTGACTGTAATTAGCTGCTAGCTTAGCTAGATGCCTGTGATTGTTGAGGACTAATATTGCAGCCAAAACTGATACAAATATGGTGATTAACCTATGTAGCTAGCTAGCTAGGTATGTGACAAGCCTATTAATTCAAGAAGTAGTGACTCTATTGCTTGATTCAGAAAGTAGGTTTCACCTCAAAGCGTTAACTTGCTAATATGATCTGGCTAATGTGAGATAGCTATCCAACATGCATTGTTTCTGACACATGTCATAATCCTGCTTAAGTTACATCTGACAGATATTGAGGTACCTAAGCTAACTAGCTAGATAATGGTTGAATGATAATTGAGGGTTAGTTCATTATCTTGCTAGCTAAGTGTAAAACACAGCAAGCTAACCAACTAGGCAGTTAGCTAGCTAACAAGACACCCACTCTATAGTTTACCATGTTTTCCTATCCAACTCGACATTCCTGTCTCCCCCTCATTCCTTCTTGCCTACTCCCGTCTCTCGATCTTCTTCTAGGTTAAAAGTCAAATGAAACAACTGGTGCCTTCTGGTGTAGTCGGGCAGTCAAATGAAACAACACACAGCCTTCAGTCAAATGAAACAACACACAGCCTTCAGTCAAATGAAACAACACACAGCCTTCAGTCAAATGAAACAACACACAGCCTTCAGTAAAATTAAACAACGCACAGCCTTCAGTCAAACGAAACAACACACAGCCTTCAGTCAAATGAAACAACACACAGCCTTCAGTCAAATGAAACAGCACACAGCCTTCAGTCAAACGAAACAATACACAGCCTTCAGTCAAATGGCTCAGCGTTCCAAAAGTATTCACCTGTTTCTACGTCAATCATGGACAATGTGTTTATGGTGTGTGTGCGGCAGTATTTAATCGATCATGTATCTAATTTACAATGCCGAAAATAGCAACAAAAAAAAGGTGACAAACTGTATCAGACTGATACATATTTATACAATGATTGCTGTTTTTGGGGGAGAGGTAATATGAAGCATGGCCTTTAAGAATTAAAATACATTCAAATTTATGCTAGGCCTATCCAGTACTCTCGGGTGTGTGGAGACGGAAGAGATTAAGTGCATCTTGAATGAGCATTAAAAAGGATTGTGTTCCAGTTGCATCATATGGTTTACGCCATAAGGAATCAATCACTAGTTGTATCATATGGTTTAAGCCATAAGGAATCAATCACTAGTTGTATCATATGGTTTACGCCATAAGGAATCAATCACTAGTTGTATCATATGGTTTAAGCCATATGGACTAAGTCACTAGTTGTATCATATGGTTTAAGCCATATGGACTAAGTCACTAGTTGTATCATATGGTTTAAGCCATATGGACTAAGTCACTAGTTGTATCATATGGTTTAAGCCATATGGACTAAGTCACTAGTTGTATCATATGGTTTAAGCCATATGGACTCAGTCACTAGTTGTATCATATGGTTTAAGCCATATGGACTCAGTCACTAGTTGTATCATATGGTTTAAGCCATATGGACTCAGTCACTAGTTGTATCATATTGTTTGTATTTGTATTTATTATGGATCCCCATTAGTTCCTGCCAAAGCAGCACCTACTCTTATTGGGGTCCAGCGAAATTAAGGCAATTTATACAATTTTAAAACATTACAATACATTCACAGACTTCACAACACACTGTGTGCCCTCAGGCCCCTACTCCACCACTACCTCATATCTACATTACTAATCCATGTGTACGTATAGTGCGTATGTTATCGTGTGTGTGTGTGTGTGTGTGTGTGTGTGTGTGTGTGTGTGTGTGTGTGTCTTTGCCAATGTTTGCGTGGCTTCACAATTCCCACTGTTCCATAAGGTGTTTTTTAATCTGCTTTTTAAATGAAATTTTACTGCTTGCGTCAGTTACCTGATGTGGAATAGAGTTCCATGTAGTCACGGCTCTATGTAGTACTGTGTGCCTCCCATAGTCTGTTCTGGACTTGGGGACTGTGAAGAGACCTTTGTGGCATGTCTTGTGAGGTATGTATGGGTGTCCGAGCTGTGTGCCAGTAGTTTAGACAGAAAGCTCGGTGCATTCAACATGTCAATACCTCTCATAAATAAAATTAGTGATGAATCCAATCTCTCTTTCAGCCAGGAGAGATTGACATGCATATTATTAATATTAGCTCTCTGGGTACATCCAAGGGCCAGCCGTGCTGCTATCTATTCCGGTGCTGACAGAGGTGGCCATCTCGCTTCACGTTCCTAGGAAACTATGCAATATTTTGTAGTTTTTATGTGATATTTCTTTCATTGTTACCCCGGGAAATCTTAGGTTTTATTACATACAGCCGGGAGGAACTATTGGATATAAGAGCAACGTCAACTCACCAACATTATGACCAGGAATACGACTTTCCCGAAGCGGATCCTCTGTTTGTGCCCACCACCCAGGACAATGGATCGGATCCCAGCCGGCGACCCAAAACAACGGCGCAACAGAAGGGGCAGACTGAGCGGTCTTCTGGTCAGGCTCTGTAGACGGGCACATCCTGCACCACTCCCGAGCATAGTGCTCCCGAGAGGCTAATGGCGCCGACAGAGATGGTCGCCTCACTTTGCGTTCTTAGGAAACTATGCAGTATTTAGTTTGTTTAATGTATTATTTCTTACATTGTTACCTCAGGAAATCTTAAGTCGTATGACATAGAGTCGATCAGAACTATTGGATATAAGAGCAACGTCAACTTACCAACATTACGACCAGGAATACGACTTTCCCGAAGCGGATCCTCTGCTTTGAGCACCACCCAGGACAATAGGTTTAATCCCAGTAGCCGACCAAAAACAACAGCAGAAGGGGCAGACTGAGCGGTCTTCTGGTCAGGCTCAGTAGATGTGCACATTGCTCACCGCTCCTGAGTATACTACTCACCAATGTCCAGTCTCTTGACAACAAGGTAGACAAAATCCGAGCAAGGGTTGCCTTCCAGAGAGACATCAGAGACTGTAACGTTCTTTGTTTCACGGAAACATGGCTCACTCGAGACACGCTATCGTCGGTACAGCCACCTATCCTGAGGTTGCATTTATTGTAGCTGGGAATTTTAACATGGCTAATCTGAAAACAAGGCTCCCTAAATTTTATCAGCATATCGATTGTGCGACCCGGGCTGGCAAAACCCTGGATCATTGTTATTCTAACTTCCGCGACGCATATAAGGCCCTCCCCCGCACTCCTTTCGGAAAAGCTGACCACGACTCCATTTTGTTGCTTCCAGCCTATAGACAGAAACTAAAACAGGAAGCACCCGCACTCAGGTCTGTTCAATGCTGGATTCAACGCTTCAAGATTGCTTCGATCATGTGGACTGGGATATGTTCCGCATAGCGTCGAACAACAACAACATTGATGAATACGCTGATTCAGTGAGCGAGTTTATTAGCAAGTGCATCGGTGATGTTGTACCCACAGCTCCCATTAAAACATTCCCCAACCAGAAACCGTGGATTGATGGCAGCATTCAAAACTGAAAGCGCGAACCACTGCTTTTAATCATGGCAAGGTGACTGGAAACCTGACCGAATACAAACAGTGTAGCTATTCCCTCCGCAAGGTAATCAAACAAGCTAAGCGTCAGTATAGAGACAAAGTAGAGTTGCAATTCAACGGCTCAGACACGAGAGGTATGTGGCAGGGTCTACAGTTAATTACGGAAAAACCAGCCCCGTCGCGGACAGCGATGTCTTGATTCCAGACAAACTAAACAACTTCTTTGCTCGCTTTGAGGACAAAACAGTACCAGTGACACGGCCCGCTACCAAAACCTGCGGGCTCTCCTTCACTGTAAGCAACGTGAGTAAAACATTTAAACATGTTAACCCTCGCAAGGCTGCAGGCCCAGATGGCATCCCCAGCCGCGTCCTCAGGGCATGCGCAGACCAGCTGACTGGTGTGTTTATGGACATATTCAATCAATCCTTATCCCAGTCTGCTGTTCCCACATGCTTCAGAGGGCCACCATTGTTCCTGTTCCCAAGAAAGCTAAGGTAACTGAGCTAAATCACTACCGCCCCGTAGCACTCACTTCCGTCATCATGAAGTCCTTTGAGACACTAGTCAAGGACCATATCACCTCCACCCTACCTGACACCCTAGACCCACTCCAATTTGCTTACCGCCCCAATAGGTCCACAGATGATGCAATCGCATTCACACTGCACACTGCCTTAACCCATCTGAACAATAGGAATACCTATGTAAGAATGCTGTTCATCGACTACAGCTCAGCATTTAACACCAATGTACCCTCCAAACTCGTCATTAAGCTCGAAACCCTGGGTCTCGACCCCACCCTGTGCAACTGGGTCCTGGACTTCCTGACGGACCGCCCCCAGGTGGTGAGGGTAGGTAACAACATCTCCACCCCGCTGATCCTCAACACTGGGGCCCCACAAGGGTGCGTTCTCAGCCCTCTCCTGTACTCCCTGTTCACCCATGACTGCGTGGCCATGCACACCTCCAACTCAATCATCAAGTTTGCAGACGACACTACAGTGGTAGGCTTGATTACCAACAATGACGAGACGGCCGACAGGGAGGAGGTGAGGGCCCTCAGAGTGTGGTGTCAGGAACATATCCTCACACTCAATGTCAACAAAACAAAGGAGATGATCATGGACTTCAGGAAACAGCAGAGGGAGCAGCCACCTATCCACATTGACGGGATAGTAGTGGAGAGGGTGGAAAGTTTTAAGTTCCTCGGCGTACACATCACAGACAAACTGAAATGGTCCACCCACACAGACAGCGTGGTGAAGAAGGCGCAGCAGCGTCTCTTCAACCTCAGGAGGCTGAAGAAATTTGTCTTGTCACCAAAAACACTCACAAACTTTTACAGATCACTGCCTGGTACGGCAACTGCTCCGCCCACAACCGTAAGGCTCTCCAGAGGGTAGTGATGTCTGCGCAACGCATCCCCTCGGGGCAAACTACCTGCCCAATGTAACAGAAAAGCCAAAAAGATCATCAAGGACAACAACCCCCCAAACCACTGCCTGTTCACCCCGCTATCCTCCAGAAGGCGAGGTCAGTACAGCTGCATCAAAGCGGGGACCGAGAGACTGAAAAGCAGCTTCTATCTCAAGGCCATCAGACTGTTAAACAGCCATCACTGTCATTGAGTGGCTGCTGCCAACATACTGACTCAACTCTAGCCACTTTAATAATGGACAAATTGATGTAATAAATGTATCACTAGCCACTTGAAACAATGCCACTTTATATAATGTTTACATACCCTACATTACTAATCTCATATGTATATACTGTACTCTATACCATCTACTGCATCTTGCCTTTGCCGTTCGGCCATCACTTATTCATATATTTGTATGTACATATTCTTTTTCGTTCCTTTACACGTGTGTATAAGGTAGTTGTTATGAAATTGTTTGGTTTGATTACTTGTTAGATATTACTGCATGTTTGGAACCAGAAGCACAAGCATTTCTCTACACTCGCATTAACATCTGCTAACCATGTGTATGTGACCATTAACATCTGCTAACCATGTGTATGTGACCATTAACATCTGCTAACCATGTGACCATTAACATCTGCTAACCATGTGTATGTGACCATTAACATCTGCTAACCATGTGTATGTGACCATTAACATCTGCTAACCATGTGACCATTAACATCTGCTAACCATGTGTATGTGACCATTAACATCTGCTAACCATGTGTATGTGACCATTAACATCTGCTAACCATGTGTATGTGACCATTAACATCTGCTAACCATGTGTATGTGACCATTAACATCTGCTAACCATGTGTATGTGACCATTAACATCTGCTAACCATGTGTATGTGACCATTAACATCTGCTAACCATGTGTATGTGACCATTAACATCTGCTAACCATGTGTATGTGACCATTAACATCTGCTAACCATGTGTATGTGACCATTAACATCTGCTAACCATGTGTATGTGACCATTAACATATGCTAACCATGTGACCATTAACATCTGCTAACCATGTGTATGTGACCATTAACATCTGCTAACCATGTGACCATTAACATCTGCTAACCATGTGACCATTAACATCTGCTAACCATGTGATCATTAACATCTGCTAACCATGTGTATGTGAAAAATAAGTTTTGATTTGAGCCAATTGCAATTTTCCTAAGTCCTTTTTTGTGGCACCTGACCACACGACTGAACAGTAGTCAAGGTGCGACCAAACTAGAGCCTGTAGGACCTGCCTTGATGATAGTGTAAGAAAATAAAAACTCTTAAATTCCCTTCGATTGATGTGGAATTGAAAAACTGTATGGTTGAGAGGGATGAGGCAAAAAGTATGACAATTAAGTCTGGTAGCCCAACTGATTGGCAAACGTACTGCAAATTAAGAAATCATGTGACTAAACCAAAGAAAAAGAAACTACACTATGAAACAAAGTTAAATTATATAAAAAATTGGGGCACCTTAAATTAAATTTTGGGGAAAAAAAGCCAACTCGGCTCCTTCATTTAGATGGCTCATTCATCAGAAAGACCACTGATATTGCAAACTACTTTAATTACTTTTTCCTTGGCAAGATAAGCAAACTTAGGGATGACATGCCAGCAACAAACGCTGACACTACACATCCAAGTATATCAGAACAAATTATGAAAGACAAGAATTGTACTTTTGAATTCTGTAAAGTCAGTGTGGAAGAGGTGATTTTTTTTGTCTATCAACAATAATAAGCCACCAGGGTCTGACAATCTAGATAGAAAATTACTGAGGATAATAGCAGACGATATTGCCAATCCTATTTGCCATATATTACATTTAAGCCTACTTGAGAGTGTGTGCCCTCAGGCCTGGAGGGAAGCTAAAGTCATTCCGACTACCTGAGAATAGTAAACGCCTACTTTACTGGCTAAAATGGCCGACCAATCAGCCTGTTACCAACCTTCAGTAAACCTCTGGAAAAAGTTGTGTTTGACCAGATACAATGCTATTTTAGAGTATTTAAATTGACAACCGAATTCCAGAATGCTTACAGGGAAGGACACTCAACAAGCACAGCACTTACACAAATGACTGATGATTGGCTGAGAGAAATTGATAATAAAATGATTGTGTGGGCTGTCTTGTTGGACTTCAGTGCAGCCTTTGACATTATTGATCATAGTCTTCTGCTGGAAAAACATGTGTGTTATGGCTATAATGTGGACAAAGAGTTACTTGTCTAACAGAACACAGAGGGTGTTCTTTAATGGAAGCCTATAGTCCAATTAGAATTTGGAACTCCCCAGGGTGACTGTTTAGGCCCCTTGCACTTACCAATTTTTTCTAACAACATGCCACTGACTTTGAGTAAAGCCAGAGTTTCTATGTATGCGGATGACTCAACACTATATACGTTGTCAGCTGCTACAGTGACTGAAATGACTGCAACTCTCAACAAAGAGCTGCAGTTAGTTTCAGAGTGAGTGGCAAGGAATAAATATTTATAAAACTAAAAGCATTGTATTTGGAGCAAAACACTCACTAAACCCTAAACCACAACTAAATCTGATAATAAATAATGTGGAAATTGAGCAAGTTGAGATTACTAAACTGCTTGGAGTAACACTAGATTGTAAACTGTTATAGTCAAAACATATTGATGCAGTAATAGCGAAGATGGGGAGAAGTCTGAAGGCAGTCTCTGACTGCATTGCAGCGCTAGCTGTGCCACCAGAGACTCTGGGTTCGCACTCAGGCTCTGTCGTGACCGGGAGGTCTGTGGGGCAACGCACACTTGGCCTAGCGTCATCCTGGTTAGGGAGGATTTAGCCGGTAGGGATATCCTTGTCTCATCGTGCACCAGCGACCCCTGTGGCAGGCTGGTCACAGTGCACGCGATCATTAGCGGGATCATTTTCATCAACATCCCCTGAATTGCAGAGTGCCAAATTCAAATTAAATTACTAAAAATATGACATTTTCATGAAATCACAAGTGCAATATAAGCATTTATGTAAGGACATCTCTATCAGTAGACAAAATATTACAAACAGCTAGCATCCAAGTAGATTGGTCACGAAAGTCAGAAAAGCAATAAAATGAATTGCTTACCTTTGATGATCTTCGGATGTTTGCACTCACGAGACTCCCAGTTACACAATGTTCCTTTTGTTCCATAAAGATTATTTTTATATCCAAAATACCTCCATTGGAGCATTATGTTCAGAAATCCACAGGCTCGAGCGGTCACGACATCGCAGATGAAAATTCCAAATAGCATCCGTAATGTTCGTAGAAACATGTCAAACGTTTTTTATCCTCTTGAGTGTATGGGGAAATATTTTGATGTTTGGATGAAAAACGTACCCAAATGAAACTGTCTATTTATCAGGCCTAGAATCCAGAATATGCATATATTATTGTCAGATCGGGATAGAAAACACTCTAAAGTTTCCAAAACTGTCAAAATATTGTCTGTGAGTATAACAGAACTGATATTGCAGGCGAAAACCTGAGGAAAAATCCAACCCGGAAGTGTTGTTTTTCCTGAAAGCTCTCTGTTCCATAGCCTGCCTTCGCTCCATTTAAAGGGATATCAATCAGATTCCTTTTCCTATGGCTTCCCCATGGTGTGAACAGTCTTTAGAAATAGTTTCAGACTTTTATTTTGAAAAATTAGCGAGAAAGATCACATCGCGTCATTGTATGGCAGCTTTTTGCATGCGCAACAGCTTGGAGCGACATTTCTCTCTCAATCTCTCCTATTGAAGAAGCTACAATCCCGGTTGAATTTGATCGATTATATATTGTAAAAACAACCTGAGGATTGATTATAATGGATGTGTGCTTATTAGTAACTGGAATAAGCAGTTTCATAAATGTGCCAAGTGCAGCGTCTGGTTGCTCATCATTACACACCACAGACCAGCAAATATTCTTTACATCATCAACATATGAATCACTACAAAACTTATTGTATGACCTCTTACACACTATATTAGGCCAAGCCTTTGGAACTTTGGTTCTCCTAGATATGGCTATTATATTGTGATCACTACATCCTATGGATTTGGATACTGCTTTAAAGAAAATACATGCAGCATTAGTAAAAATGTGATCAATACATGTTGATGATTTATTTCCTGTGCTGTTTGAGCCATATGGATTCAATAATTAGTTGTGTCATATGGTTTAAGCCATATGGTAGGGGAGTCAGGAACCCTGAAGGGGAGTCAGGAACCCTGAAGGGGAGTCGGGAACCCTGAGGGGGAGTCAGGAACCCTGAAGGGGAGTCGGGAACCCTGAAGGGGAGTCGGGAACCCTGAAGGGGAGTCAGGAACCCTGAAGGGGAGTTGGGAAACCTGAAGGGGAGTCGGGAACCCTGAAGCCTGGAGGGTAGAAGGGGAGTCAGGAACCCTGAAGCCTGGAGGGTAGAAGGGGAGTCAGGAACCCTGAGGCCTGGAGGGTAGAAGGGGAGTCAGGAACCCTGAAGCCTGGAGGGTAGAAGGGGAGTCAGGAACCCTGAAGCCTGGAGGGTGGAAGGGGAGTCAGTAACCTATTAGCATTAACCCTGAAGGGCAGTCAGGAACCCTGAAGCCTGGAGGGTAGAAGGGGAGTCAGGAACCCTGAGGCCTGGAGGGTGGAAGGGGAGTCAGTAACCTATTAGCATTAACCCTGAAGGGGAGTCAGGAACCCTGAAGCCTGGAGGGTAGAAGGGGAGTCAGGAACCCTGAGGCCTGGAGGGTGGAAGGGGAGTCAGTAACCTATTAGCATTAACCCTGAAGGGGAGTCAGGAACCCTGAAGCCTGGAGGGTGGAAGGGGAGTCAGTAACCCTGAAGCCTGGAGGGTAGAAAGTGGAGTCAGGAATCCCTTAGCCATAAGCCTGGAGGGGTGAGTCAGTAACCCCTTAGCCATAAGCCTGGAGGGGTGAGTCAGTAACCCTGAGGCATTGATGGTAGAAGGTGAGTCAGGAACCCCTTAGCCATAAGCCTGGAGGGGTGAGTCAGTAACCCTGAGGCATTGATGGTAGAAGGTGAGTCAGGAAACCCTTAGCCATAAGCCTGGAGGGGTGAGTCAGTAACCCCTTAGCCATAAGCCTGGAGGGGTGAGTCAGTAACCCTGAGGCATTGATGGTAGAAGGTGAGTCAGGAACCCCTTAGCCATAAGCCTGGAGGGGTGAGTCTGTAACCCTGAGGCATTGATGGTAGAAGGTGAGTCAGTAACCCATTAGCTATAAGCCCGAGGCCTGGAGGGTTCTGATGATTGATTAGAATTTAGCTTCCACAACATTCAAAACTAGCCTAAACGGGTCAATCAGCACATAGTCGTCTGGACACTTTCCTACCTGTGCAGGTCAGTCACAATTCCGCAGTGGTGGAAAAACGTACTTAATTGTCATAATTGAGTACTAGTAAAGATACCTTAATAGTAAAAGTCTAAAAGTATTTGGTTTAAAATATACACAAGTATCAAAAGTAAATGGAATTGCTAAAATGTACTGAAGCTTCAGAAGTATGTATATAAACCATTTCAAATTCCTTATATTAAGCAGATGGCACAACTTTCTTTGTATTTATTTATTGGTGGATAGCCAGGGGCACGCGACAAGAATCAGACATAATTTACAAAACAAAGCATTTGTGTTTAGTGAGTCCGCCAGATCAGAGGCAGTAGGGAGGACCAGGGATGTTCTCTGTTTAGTGAGTCCGCCAGATCAGAGGCAGTACGGAGGACCAGGGATGTTCTCTGTTTAGTGAGTCCGCCAGATCAGAGGCAGTACGGAGGACCAGGGATGTTCTCTGTTTAGTGAGTCCGCCAGATCAGAGGCTGTAGGGAGGACCAGGGATGTTCTCTGTTTAGTGAGTCCGCCAGATCAGAGGCTGTAGGGAGGACCAGGGATGTTCCCTTTGTGTGTGAATTGGACCATTTTCCTGTCAAAATGAGTACTTTTGGGTGTCAGTGAAAATGTATGAGGTAAAAAGTACATTATTTTCATTAGGAATGTAGTGAAGTAAAAATACAGATACCCCAAAAATACTTAAGTAGTACTTCATAGTATTTTTACTTAAGTACTTTACACAACTGGTATTCCGTCTCCTTTTCATGTATTTTTCAGTTCAAATTATATTGATAGGAGCCAATTCAAAATATACAATTAATTATTACAAGGTTTAAATAACTTGTATTTCAAGTTCTTCTGTTGAAATTGATTTGTCATGTAGGATATTAAATATTCTGCCCAGGGGCTAACTGTAATATTAGGTCACTTTATATAGTAAAGCTACAAGGTGAAGCTACATGGGGAAGCTACAAGGTGAAGCTACATGGTAAAGCTACAAGGTGAAGCTACATGGTAAAGCTACAAGGTGAAGCTACATGGTAAAGCTACAAGGTAGAGCTAAATGGTAAAGCTACAATATGCAGCTACATGGTAAAGCTACTTGGTATAGCTGCAAGGTGAAGCTACACGGTAAAGCTACAAGGTGCAGCTACATGGTAAAGCTACAAGGTGAAGCTACATGGTGAAGCTACATGGTGAAGCTACATGGTGAAGCGACATGGTAAAGCTACATGGTGAAGCTACATGGTGAAGCTACATGGTGAAGCTACAAAGTGAAGCTACATGGTGAAGCTACATGGTGAAGCTACATATTAGGTTTAGGGATTCGATTTGTCATGTAATGTGCCCAACCCTGTTTTAGTTAAACTGTCAACAAGGAAGGCAAAATATATTGTAGAAACTATAGAAGTTAGTATATATAGGCTAGCCTTCAAATAAGTGTAAAGCACTATTATAAATGTAACTAAATATCAATATCACTTTATATAGTAAAGCTACAAGGTGCAGCTACATGGTGAAGCTACATGGTGAAGCTACAAGGTAACGCTACATGTTGAAGCTACAAGATGAAGCAACATGGTGAAGCTACATGGTAGCCTATTTATTTGTTGTTGATAAAACGAAAGTACAGTATTATAGTAAAGCCAACAGCTGTTTCACCAAAATGAAAATACAGTTTTAGAAATTGGTATTTTACGAGATAGCCAACCCCCGTATGAAGTGGGTGAGAGTGCTCACTGGACAAGATCACTGTGAACGCGGAAGCGTTTGCGCAAAAATATAACGCTGGGTGATACTGCTTTGTGGTTCTGCACAGTAGTGAAATATCAGGAATAAATCACCGGAAATCTAACAGAACCAGAATCAGCTGTCCTTCAATCAAGATGGTACTTTTGATATTGGATAATGACTTTGTACATTTGTCCTTCAGGTCCTTATAGGCTACAAGCACAGGTGAGAAGTGCTGTTGAAACACAGTATGGAATAAATACCCCAAGTTAAAAAGAGTCTTAAATCCATCCATCTTTTCTACCGTGTGAAACATTTTAAAACTTGTAGGTGATTCATTACATTAGAGGATAACCATAGCAGACAAGTACAAAGAGAGATTGTCAGGAGATTACAGTGATGGAATAGTCAAATGTATTATCTAGACAGCTGGAGACTCAAATTCCATTGCCGCTGAGCATGTACGTTTTCCAGCAGAACGCCAACACGTTTTAAATACTTTCTTCAGAGTCAATTAAATCAGATACTAGTTAAATTAACATTTTTATTAACCTACAGGTTAACAGTTTTGTAATTTTAAATCGCTATTGGAAAGACTTATTAGAGCGACTTTCCCCGTGAACACAGAGACAAGGGTCATTTAAAGAGCAGAAGAATTAAATCATGTTAACGTCACTTCAAATCTGCCTTTCAATTCACTTTAAAAACCTTGCTTTTGTGATTTACGTGTGCACTGAGACTTATCAAGATGACGCGGTTGTTACTGAGAGAAGAGATTCAACGTGGTGGTGATGGGTTACGTAGATTACAGCTACCCGAGGGCAAAAAATAAACTTTATCACCTGTCTAAAAAAATATATTTTTTAAGACTCATGAAACGACAGTGCTGCATATATTACAGTGCTGTAGGACCTCAGTAGTAATATCAATATTATCACAAGCCCTTCACTACTCTATACTCCTCTCCCAGACATCAGTTGTCAGTTGGGGATACATCTCAAATAGCACCCTAACCCCTATAAAGGGCACTACTTTTAATCAGAACCAATGGGGCTCTGGTCAAAAGTAGTGCACTCTGTAGGGGAAAGGGTGCCATTTGGGATGTGCGGAACAATAATAACCCTAATGCAAACTACCTCCACCTCCTCCCATGCAGTCAGTCAACCAGCCAGCCAGTCAGCCAGTCAGTCAGCCAGTCAGTCAGTCAGTCAGTCAGTCAGTCAGTCAGTCAGTCAGTCAGTCAGCCAGCCAGTCAGCCAGTCAACCAGTCAGCCAGTCAGTCAGTCAGTCAGCCAGTCAGCTAGCCATTCAGTCAGTCAGCCAGCCATCCAGTCAGCCAGCCAGTCAGTCAGCCAGCCAGTCAGTCAGTCAGTCAGTCAGTCTGTCAATCAGCCAGTCAGCTAGCCATTCAGTCAGTCAGCCAGCCATCCAGTCAGTCAGCCAGTCAGCCAGTCAGCCACTCAGCCAGTCAGCCAGTCAGCCAGTCAGTCAGTCAGTCATCCAGTCAGTCAGCCAGCCAGTCAGTCAGTCAGCCAGTCAGCCAGTCAGCCAGTCAGCCAGCCAGTCAGCCAGCCAGCCAGTCAGTCAGTCAGCCAGCCAGTCAGTCAGCCAGTCAGCCAGTCAGCCAGCCAGTCAGTCAGTCAGCCAGTCAGCTAGCCATTCAGTCAGTCAGCCAGCCATCCAGTCAGCCATCCAGTCAGCCAGTCAGCCAGCCAGTCAGTCAGTCAGTCAGTCAGTCAGCTAGCCATTCAGTCAGTCAGCCAGCCATCCAGTCAGTCAGCCAGTCAGCCAGTCAGCCACTCAGCCAGTCAGCCAGTCAGCCAGTCAGCCAGTCAGCCAGTCAGTCAGTCAGTCAGTCAGTCAGTCAGTGTGCTCTGCGGAGGAGTGAGAGGGAATATATATCACAACTACGTTAACCTTTAGTTCTAGTTTAAAGATAAAACCACAATTAGTGAGAGTAAGTAATCCTTGTAATGACTTCCAGCAGCCTTCATCGCCTAGGTAACCTACCGTAAAACTTCAATTAAACACAGTCTCAAATAGCCGCCTGTCCCTTTTTAATAGCCGGGTGTAAATGAATTGTTTAAAGAGGTTACCATGAATTACCATGAATTGTTTACGAGGTTTAGTGTTTTGTTTTGTTACATTGAATCATTCAAAGTCTTTAAAAAACTGATCACTGTTTGTTGAGAGAGTAGAAGAAGTGTTGTAGAGGAACTGGTTTCCACTACTAGCCAAGTAATGAGATGTGACAACTGAAAAATAATGACCCAAAGGTATTTAATAGATTTATTTAAATATCCTGTTAATGCCACGCCCCCTGGCCAGGCACTGGCAATTTACCACTGGGCATTATGGTATCCAAGAGCGCAATGTATGTTGTTTTTATCATGAATACACACATTTATATTAGTTTGTTTTTAGATATGGTAGACATTAACATTTAGCTGCTAATGTCTTTTTAAAAATTATTTATTATTATCACAGCCATTCTCCTCTCTCCTCTACGACAGCCATTCTCCTCTCTCCTCTACGACAGCCATTCTCCTCTCTCCTCTACGACAGCCATTCTCCTCTCTCCTCTACGACAGCCATTCTCCTCTCTCCTCTACGACAGCCATTCTCCTCTCTACTCTACGACAGCCATTCTCCTCTCTCCTCTACGACAGCTATTCTCCTCTCTATCCTACGACAGCCATTCTCCTCTCTTCTCTACGACAGCCATTCTCCTCTCTCCTCTGTGGAGCCATTCTCCTCTCTCCTCTACGACAGCCATTCTCCTCTCTCCTCTACGACAGCCATTCTCCTCTCTCCTCTGTGGAGCCATTCTCCTCTCTCCTCTGTGGAGCCATTCTCCTCTCTCCACTACGACAGCCATTCTCCTCTCTCCTCGACTCTCTCCTCTCTCCTCTACGACAGCCATTCTCCTCTCTCCTCTACGACAGCCAATCTCCTCTCTACTCTACGACAGCCATTCTCCACTCTCCTCTACGACAGCCATTCTCCTCTCTCCACTACGACAGCCATTCTTCTCTCTCCTCTACGACAGCCATTCTCCTCTCTCCTCTACGACAGCCATTCTCCTCTCTCCTCTACGACAGCCATTCTCCTCTCTCCTCTACGACAGCCATTCTCCTCTCTCCTCTACGACAGCCATTCTCCTCTCTCCTCTACGACAGCCATTCTCCTCTCTCCTCTATGACAGCCATTCTCCTCTCTCCTCTATGACAGCCATTCTCCTCTCTCTTCTACGACAGCCATTCTCCTCTCTCCTCTACGACAGCCAATCTCCTCTCTACTCTACGACAGCCAATCTCCTCTACTCTCTCCTCTACAACAGCCATTCTCCTCTCTCGTCTACGACAGCCATTCTCCTCTCTCCTCTGTGGAGCCATTCTCCTCTCTCCTCTACGACAGCCATTCTCCTCTCTACTCTACGACAGCCATTCTCCTCTCTCCTCTACGACAGCCATTCTCCTCTCTCCTCTACGACAGCCATTCTCCTCTCTCCTCTACGACAGCCATTCTCCTCTCTCCTCTACGACAGCCATTCTCCTCTCTACTCTACGACAGCCATTCTCCTCTCTCCTCTGTGGAGCCATTCTCCTCTCTCCTCTACGAAAGCCATTCTACTCTCTCCTCTACGACAGCCATTCTCCTCTCTCCTCTACGACAGCCATTCTCCTCTCTACTCTACGACAGCCATTCTCCTCTCTCCTCTACGACAGCCATTCTCCTCTCTCCTCTACGACAGCCATTCTCCTCTCTCCTCTACGACAGCCATTCTCCTCTCTCCTCTACGACAGCCATTCTCCTCTCTCCTCTACGACAGCCATTCTCCTCTCTACTCTACGACAGCCATTCTCCTCTCTCCTCTACGACAGCCATTCTCCTCTCTACTCTACGACAGCCATTCTCCTCTCTCCTCTACGACAGCCATTCTCCTCTCTCCTCTACAGCAGCCATTCTCCTCTCTCCTCTGTGGAGCCATTCTCCTCTCTCCACTACGACAGCCATTCTCCTCTCTCCTCGACTCTCTCCTCTCTCCTCTACGACAGCCATTCTCCTCTCTCCTCTACGACAGCCAATCTCCTCTCTACTCTACGACAGCCATTCTCCACTCTCCTCTACGACAGCCATTCTCCTCTCTCCTCTACGACAGCCATTCTCCTCTCTCCTCTGTGGAGCCATTCTCCTCTCTCCTCTACGACAGCCATTCTCCTCTCTCCTCTACGACAGCCATTCTCCTCTACGCTCTCCTCTACGACAGCCATTCTCCTCTCTCCTCTGTGGAGCCATTCTCCTCTCTCCTCTACGACAGCCATTCTCCTCTCTCCTCTATTCTCTCCTCTCTACTCTACGACAGCCGTTCTCCTCTCTACTCTACGACAGCCATTCTCCTCTCTCCTCCACTCTCTCCTCTACGACTGCCATTCTCCTCTCTACTCTACGACAGCCATTCTCCTCTCTACTCTACGACAGCCATTCTCCTCTCTCCTCCACTCTCTCCTCTCTCCTCACCTCTCGCTGTGTCTTTGGGTTCCAAATTGAGCTGTAAATCCTGTGAGCATCTGACACCCTCTGCCCGGGGTTACCTAGAATTCTAACGAGGACCACCAGCACGTCTTCATGTCCTGTAATGCAACACATCATCACTGCATCTCAAATGGCACAGCCACCCTATTTCCTATATTCTGCAATATGTTGGACCAGATCCCTATGGGCCCTGGTTATAATAAAATAAAGAGAAAGCAGTGCACTATAAAAGGGAATAGGGCACCATTTAGGACAGACAATATATCAGGTCCTAGTCAGCTAACGGGACACCATCCTGTAAAACACAGACAGAGCAGGGTGTGACGTTGCCAGACAGAAGAGTGTTTAAGTATCTGTTCCGTAAGGCCGTATTGAATGAAGCCAGTTAAAATAGGATTTACAACCCCTTTAAAACCTGATTGCTCAGAATTTGAGAATTATTCATGAGACTTAAGTGTAATTTGTCATGGCGCAAAGTGCTGTTTTGGTGTGAATAAATGGTTTCTTTGTAGTTTATCAAATAAACTCCCTTTTTTATCAGCCGATAAAATATGGCAATATCTATGCATATGTGTCTATTCAGAGAGTTTAATTAAAGTCAATGTGGCTCAAAGTGTCAAATGTGTAATAAAAGTTTCCTTCGCAATGGATTCTGGTACTGTAGAATTGACGTAATGAGGGAGAAGTGGAATGGATGCCTCTGAATGAGAACACACACTGTAAAATGCGGCAGATTGTGTTGAAACAAAGTGATGTTGTTTACAATGCTCTCTGGCAAGGGTATACCACCGGTTCAAGGTGATGAAAGACGTTAGACATGTCAGAATACCAAAACAAAGTACCAAAAGATTGCTTTGCCTTCTCCATGAATATATAACGCACAGTATTGAGAGGCTCTTCTCTGTTATTGGCATACGATGAATCAATATACGAGGCCAGTTAGTGTCTGGATGAGACTATGAGATATCATGTTCCTCTACTGTCCCACAGTCCCCTTGTTTCCTTTGTGAGATGGAAAAACAGCACATCCTCATCCAGGGCTCGTTACAAAGATTATTTGCGTTCACTTCCTGGGGCAGTGTGACCATGCTTTGTTGTTGTGTGTGTGTGTGTGTGTGTGTGTGTGTGTGTGTGTGTGTGTGTGTGTGTGTGTGTGTGTGTGTGTGTGTGTGTGTGTGTGTGTGTGTGTGTGTGTGTGTGTGTGTGTGTGTGATGCTCAGATCATCTCTCAATTACCAAGGGTCCCGAGGCAAAGGGTGGGGACCACGAACAGAGGACCAGTTACACCCCTCTGACAAACACACGCACACACACACACACACACACGCACACACACACACACACAGCAAATCACAGTGCTATGGCTCGGAGGCACGGCTTACCATAGTCAGAGTCAAGAATGAGGCCTCTCGGGATAGATTTACAAATAAAAACCACTCTTATCTTGGCCCACATGTGAACGGGGACCGATTACGCGGTCTACATTTCAACGCAGAGAATGAACAGGGCGTCTACATCTCAAATGACATCCTATTTACAGTATAGTGCACTACGTAATGCAAATCATTTCATATGCCCTATTTACACCAAGCCCAAACAGCACAACCAAACTGCACTGCAAACACAATGGAAGCACATCAGAAATATTTGTGTGGCAGCATTTAATTATCTTGTGTTGTATGCCTGCAGTGGTTTCCTTTAATAAATAGCTTGAACACTTCATATTGAGTCATGTGATGTGTTGAAGGCCTTTTCACTGTGGGTATTACATTCATAGTGCATTCCCATTAGCAGCCACTTTCAACACAACATTTCAAGAGAATGAATACCTTTCTAGGGAGTTTTTCCTAGCCACCGTGCTTCTACACCTGCATTGCTTGCTGTCTGGGGTTTTAGGCTGGGTTTCTGTACAGCACTTTGAGATATCAGCTGATGTACGAAGGGCTATATAAATAAATGTGATTTGATTTGAATAACATCCTATCAAACAATAGGACAGTGTTCTAGCATTAACTATATATATTTAGGACTGGTCTGTTGAATTATTAAAGTGTGGTTTGCACCTGAATTCAAAAACATCAGTCATGTTTTCAGTGGATGTTCAAAAGGGTTCACACATGCTTTTAAAATAAAGTGATTGTTTTCAAAGGGGGTTTTCAGCAAAGCATCAGCCAAGGTTAACATGTTCTGTACCCTGGCTTAGGGCCCCGTTGAAATCCACGTTGCGGAGAACGCGGTCGGAATCACGGAATTAAAACAATATTAAAAAATGTATTGAAATCAACTAACTTAGTAAGAAATAGTAGGAAATCAAACAAATGTATTGTTATCTGATGAATTTGTCGAATATTATCATAAAACATGAACAAAACGCACCAGTAACCCACGTTGCCATCCACAGTATGAACGTATGAAAACAAAATCCCCACAGCTGCGATGGAAACAGGACGTTTTAGTAAAATTGTATAAATGCCGACAGACAATTAGTTCCATTCGACATGGTGGGACATTTTTGTGTCTGTCATTTAATTATGCAAGAAATGGCTTTGGAAACTTGATTGATGTAATATCCATCATATCGAAAAAATAAACTTTGAGTCACGTAATGATCACGGTGTGTGGTCCTCCCTCTACGACCTGGGGAAACCGTGCAGTTTAAATGAGTCTATAGATGAAATAAATGATAATGAACTTCTCAGGGTGGTGAAAGTGCACGGTGATGAACTTCACAGGGAGGTGAAAGTGCACGGTGATGAACTTCACAGGGTGGTGAAAGTGCACGTTGATGAATTTCACAGGGTGGTGAAAGTGCACGGTGAGGAACTTCACAGGGTGGTGAAAGTGCACGGTGAGGAACTTCACAGGGTGGTGAATGTGCACGGTGAGGAACTTCACAGGGTGGTGAAAGTGCACGTTGATGAATTTCACAGGGTGGTGAAAGTGCACGGTGAGGAACTTCACAGGGTGGTGAAAGTGCACGGTGATGAACTTCACAGGGTGGTGAAAGTGCACGGTGATGAACTTCACAGGGTGGTGAAAGTGCACGGTGATGAACTTCACAGGGAGGTGAAAGTGCACGGTGATGAACTTCACAGGGTGGTGAAAGTGCACGGTGATGAACTTCACAGGGAGGTGAAAGTGCACGGTGATGAACTTCACAGGGTGGTGAAAGTGCACGGTGAGGAACTTCACAGGGTGGTGAAAGTGCACGGTGATGAACCTCACAGGGTGGTGAAAGTGCACGGTGATGAACTTCACAGGGTGGTGAAAGTGCACGGTGATGAACTTCACAGGGTGGTGAAAGTGCACGGTGATGAACTTCACAGGGTGGTGAAAGTGCACGGTGATGAGCTTAATGCTCCTTTCCAATAAATATCCAGGGTCTTATTCTGGTGACATGATCGTTTAACAAATAAAACCCCCAGGGTAGGAACATTTGCTACGTAGATCCCTTTCCTGCAGTGGAATGACCAAACATATTTCATAATTTCATAACTGATAAATATTTTTTATTTTTTCATTTTTTTTAAACCCGCCTAAAATCAAATTTCTCTATGTCAAATGGTTTTGTTATATTTCGTCTTCTGTGATATATATATAAAGTACAGTTTTGGGATGCAAACTAAACATGTAATACATTTAAAACTACATCTGACATGGTACAGGTGTCTTCTTCTTTTTTAAAGTTCATAACCATGTGTTTTGAGGTGTATACTTTTGTTTGAATGTAGATGTGTTTAAAACTACCCAGAAACACTCTGTGTCACCCTGATTTAACCCACTGCAGTAAAAGGTTTAAACGTTTTTATCGGGTAGAGTTCAAAATGCGATGGAAACAACATTCAATTTTTATTCGGTGCTTGAAAAAGTTAATTTTGTGCGCGCTACGTCATGACAAACTGATTTTTATCTGCAACAAGTCTGTTTGGTGGAAACAAACCACAGGTGGGGAAAATCTTCATATTTTCTTTACGCGGATTTTAGAATATTCACGTGAAAATCTGTCGCCAGTTGGATGGAAACCAAGCTACTGACTTATATTTTCCTTCAACTTTCTGAAGAGGCAACGACACAGGAATGCCACTGTCTGTGTGTGTGTGTGTGTGTTTACCACTTTGTGTAGCCGTTAGCGATGATGCTAACAAAAACAGTCTTCTGGTAGATGGAAAGGCCTTTCCCAAAAACCTCCTCAATTAGACCTTAAAGTAGCCTTTGGCTACTTTGCAAAATGCCATCATGAAACCAGTGGCCATGTTTGGAGGGGGGAGGTGGGTGCAAACTGGATCGCTTGAGTCTACAGAAACATTGCTAACCAAACAACGGTCTCTGTCTAGTGCACAGTCTCTGTCTAGTGCCCCCACCCGACTTCAAAAGTAGCCTTCTGGTGTGGTTTAAGCCTTTTTGTGGACTTAGAACATCCAATTTTGTTGTTATTCTATTAAAAACACTGTGATATTTGAAGAGAGCGAAAAACCTGAAGAGAAAAACGAACACCTGGAAAAACAAAAACGTTGAAAAGAAATTTGGGAGAAAAAAAAAGAAAAAGAATCAGGCAAAAAATAAAGCTGATTTTAGAGGCCCTATGACACGGGCCCTTACTCTCTGAGTTTCTGATCCCTGTGGCCAGGAGGGCCTTTGTGGGAACCACCTGTGTTTTCCCTGTTTCTGAACCATTCACAGCTGTGTGTGTGTGTGTGTGTGTGCGTGTGTGCGTGCGTGCGTGTGTGTGCGTGTCCCTGCATTTTTCCTGGTTCTTCCTGAACCGTGGTTCTCACTTTGAGGGTGAGGTGGAGGTAATGACAGGCACATGGAAACTCTGCTCCACACACAGCTTATAGCTACTGGCGCATTCAAGACAACTGGAAACTCTGAAAAATACGAGGTCAAATCATGGTGTCAGTGATCTTCAGGTCGGAAAATTGTAGCTCTGCAAAGAGGCCCGAGGTCCTGAGTTGGAATTCCAAGTTGGATGACCGTTCCAATCGATTTTTCCCAGTTTAAGCTGCTTTTTCTTCCCCGAGTACCCAGTTGTTTTCAGCGCGGCGGCATTAACTCTGACTTTACATTCCACACACAGTTGTGTCATCAAAACAATGTAAGACAAACAGTTTGCAAATTAAAGAGAGAGAGAGAGAGAGAGTTTGTGTGTCTGTGTGTGTTTGCGTGCTCGGATTCATGTACTCTGTAATCACCCCCAGAGTATGTCCGACCTCCCATTTTGAGAAACGGCCAGCCCAAACCACCACCAGGAACACCATTTCCATCTTTTGAGGAGGTTTCCAAGGTTACAACCAGTGTGGGAACCAATTATAGCTATTATTAATTCTCCATCAGTTTCAATTTGAATGGCTGGGAGCCAATTAAACAAGCGCTTGACTGAATCAGCCCCGGGAACCTCCCAAGCAGGAACTCAAATGAATTCAGCCCGGGGCAGGAGGGCAGGGGGGAGGGGAATTGAGGGGGCACCAGGGTTAAAGAAAAAAGAGGGAAATTGTGTGAGCCTGGTAACTGTGTGCTGCTGTAGAGGCAGACTGACCCTGCTATTGATGAAGATTAAATATGGTTCCTGACCTTACATTCAACCACGCTGCCTTGTTGAGTGGGTTGTTGTTATTATTTTGGTGACCTTGTGGCTAATTTACATTCTACAAAGATTTTCATACAAACTAGTTGTCACAGAACAAAAAGTGCTTCTTCATAGAGTTATTGTTTAAATGTCATACCGTTGTTACAGTAAGAGTTTAGCAAAAGGTTTGTTGAGAAACTACGTCCATTTAAAAAGCCATTCTTCAAAGCAACATTGCCTGTTCATGCATACTTGTGTGTGTGTTCATACCTGTTCATGCTGTGTGTGTGTGTGTGTGTGTGTGTGTGTGTGTGTGTGTGTGTGTGTGTGTGTGTGTAGCACAAAAATATGTTGGTTATAATTTGTTGTCTTGAGAAATATATTTTTTCTAGGCTATTATATTATATATCCAGTGTGTACCAGTAGTACCGGCTGTACCAGTAGTACCGGTAGTATCAGCTGTATCAGTAGTACCAGTAGTACCAGTAGTATCAGCTGTATCAGTAGTACCAGTAGTACCAGCTGTACCAGCTGTACCAGTAGTACCAGCTGTACCAGTAGTACCAGTAGTATCAGCTGTACCAGTAGTATCAGCTGTACCAGTAGTACCAGTAGTACCAGTTGTACCAGCTGTACCAGTAGTATCAGCTGTACCAGTAGTACCAGTAGTACCAGTAGTACCAGCTGTACCAGTAGTATCAGCTGTACCAGTAGTACCGGCTGTACCAGTAGTACCAGCTGTACCAGTAGTACCAGCTGTACCAGTAGTACCGGCTGTACCAGTAGTACCAGTAGTACCAGTAGTACCGGCTGTACCAGTAGTACCAGTAGTACCAGCTGTACCAGTAGTACCAGCTGTACCAGTAGTACCGGCTGTACCAGTAGTACCGGCTGTACCAGTAGTACCAGTAGTACCAGCTGTACCAGTAGTATCAGCTGTAACAGTAGTACCGGCTGTACCAGTAGTATCAGCTGTACCAGTAGTATCAGTAGTACCTGTAGAACCAGTAGTACCAGTAGGACCAGTAGTATCAGTAGTACCAGTAGTATCAGTAGTACCAGTAGTATCAGTAGGACCAGTAGTACCAGCTGTATCAGTAGTACCAGTAGTATCAGTAGTATCAGCTGTACCAGTAGTATCAGTAGTACCAGTAGAACCAGTAGTACCAGTAGGACCAGTAGTATCAGTAGTACCAGTAGTACCAGTACTCCCAGTAGGACCAGTAGGACCAGTAGTATCAGTAGTACCAGTAGGACCAGCTGTATCTGCAGCATCAGTGGTACCAGCTGTACCAGCTGTAGCAGTAGTACCAGTAGTACCGGTTGTACCAGTAGTACCGGCTGTACCAGTAGTACCAGTAGTACCAGTACCGGCTGTACCAGTAGTACCAGCTGTACCAGTAGTACCAGTAGTATCAGCTGTACCTGTAGTACCAGCTGTAACAGTAGTACCAGTAGTACCAGCTGTACCAGTAGTATCAGCTGTACCAGTAGTACCGGCTGTACCACTAGTATCAGCTGTACAAGTAGTACCAGCTGTACCAGTAGTACCAGTAGTATCAGCTGTACCAGTAGTATTAGTAGTATCAGCTGTACCAATAGTATCAGTAGTACCAGCTGTACCAGTAGTAATAGCATTACCAGTCGTACCAGCTCTACCAGTAGTATCAGTAGTACCAGCAGTATCAGTAGTACCAGTTGTACCAGTAGGATCAGTAGTACCAGTAGTATCAGTACTACAAGTGCTAACAATATTATCACCAGTAGTACCAGTTGTACAAGTGTTAACAATAGTATCACTAGTACCAGTAGTACCAGCTGTACCAGCTGTACCAGTAGTACCAGTAATACCAGCTGTACGAGTAGTACCAGCTGTACCAGTATTACCATTAGTATCAGTAGTACCAGTAGTACCAGCTGCACCAATAGTATAAGCAGTACCAGTAGGACCGGTAGTATCAGTAATACCAGCGGTATCAGTAGTACCAGCTGCACCAGTAGTATCAGTAGTACCAGTAATACCATTAGTACCAGTAGTATCAGTAGTACCAGCTGTACCAGTGTTACCATTGGTATCAGTAGTACCAGTAGTACCAGCTGCACCAATAGTGTAAGCAGTACCAGTAGTACCAGTAGTATCAGTAATACCAGCGGTATCAGTAGTACCAGCTGCACCAGCTGTACCAATAGTACCCGTAGTACCAGTAGGTCCAGCTGTACCAATAGTACCAGTAGTACCAGCTGTACCTGTAGTATCAGTAATACCAGCTGTACCAGTAGTACCAGCTGTAAAAGTATCACCATTAGTATCAGTAGTATCAGCTGTACCAGTAGTATCAGTAGTACCAGTAGGACCAGTAGTATCAGTAGTACCAGTAGGACCAGTAGTATCAGTAGTACCAGTAGGACCAGCTGTATCTGCAGCATCAGTGGTACCAGCTGTACCAGTAGTACCAGTAGTACCAGTAGTATCAGTAGTATCAGTAGTACCAGTAGTACCAGTAGTACCAGTAGTATCAGTAGTACCAGTAGTACCAGTAGAACCAGTAGTACCAGTAGGACCAGTAGTATCAGTAGTACCAGTAGGACCAGTAGTATCAGTAGTATCAGTAGTACCAGTAGTACCAGTAGTACCAGTAGGACCAGTAGTATCAGTAGTACCAGTAGTATCAGTAGTACCAGTAGTATCAGTAGGACCAGTAGTACCAGCTGTATCAGTAGTACCAGTAGTATCAGTAGTATCAGCTGTACCAGTAGTATCAGTAGTACCAGTAGAACCAGTAGTACCAGTAGGACCAGTAGTATCAGTAGTACCAGTAGGACCAGTAGTATCAGTAGTCCCAGTAGGACCAGTAGTATCAGTAGGACCAGCTGTATCTGCAGCATCAGTGGTACCAGCTGTACCAGCTGTACCAGTAGTACCAGTAGTACCGGTTGTACCAGTAGTACCGGCTGTACCAGTAGTACCAGTAGTACCAGTACCGGCTGTACCAGTAGTACCAGCTGTACCAGTAGTACCAGTAGTATCAGCTGTACCTGTAGTACCAGCTGTAACAGTAGTACCAGTAGTACCGGCTGTACCAGTAGTACCAGCTGTACCAGTAGTATCAGCTGTACCAGTAGTACCGGCTGTACCACTAGTATCAGCTGTACCAGTAGTACCGGCTGTACCAGTAGTACCAGCTGTACCAGTAGTACCAGTAGTACCAGCTGTACCAGTAGTACCGGCTGTACCAGTAGTACCAGCTGTACCAGTAGTACCAGTAGTATCAGCTGTACCAGTAGTACCAGCTGTAACAGTAGTACCAGTAGTACCGGCTGTACCAGTAGTACCAGCTGTACCAGTAGTACCAGTAGTACCAGCTGTACCAGTAATACCATTAGTATCAGCTGTACAAGTAGTACCAGCTGTACCAGTAGTACCAGTAGTATCAGCTGTACCAGTAGTATTAGTAGTATCAGCTGTACCAATAGTATCAGTAGTACCAGCTGTACCAGTAGTAACAGCATTACCAGTCGTACCAGCTGTACCAGTAGTATCAGTAGTACCAGTAGTATCAGTACTACAAGTGCTAACAATATTATCACCAGTAGTACCAGTTGTACAAGTGTTAACAATAGTATCACTAGTACCAGTAGTACCAGAGGTACCAGCTGTATCAGCAGTATCAGTAGTATAAGCTGTACCAGTAGTACCAGTAGTATCAGTAGTACCAGTAGTACCAGTAGTACCAGTAGGACCAGTAGTATCAGCTGTACCAGTAGTATCAGTAGTACCAGTAGGACCAGTAGTATCAGTAGTACCAGTAGGACCAGTAGTATCAGTAGTACCAGTAGGACCAGCTGTATCTGCAGCATCAGTGGTACCAGCTGTACCAGCTGTACCAGTAGTACCAGTAGTACCAGCTGTATCAGCAGTATCAGTAGTATAAGCTGTACCAGTAGTACCAGTAGTATCAGTAGTATCAGTAGTACCAGTAGTACCAGCTGTATCAGTAGTACCAGTAGAATCAGTAGTATCAGCTGTACCAGTAGTATCAGTAGTACCAGTAGTATCAGTAGTACCAGTAGTACCAGTAGTTTCAGTAGTACCAGTAGGACCAGTAGTACCAGCTGTATCAGTAGTACCAGTAGTATCAGTAGTACCAGTAGTATCAGTAGTATCAGTAGTACCAGTAGTATCAGTAGGACCAGTAGTACCAGTAGTTTCAGTACTACCAATAGTACCAGTGGTATCACTAAGGAGTCTGCAGGAACGTTAGGGTATAGTAGTGTATGTTAGGGTATAGTAGTGTATGTTAGGGTATAGTAGTGTATGTTAGGGTATAGTAGTGTATGTTAGGGTATAGTAGTGTATGTTATGATATAGTGTATGTTAGGGTATAGTAGTGTATGTTAGGGTATAGTAGTGTATGTTATGATATAGTGTATGTTAGGGTATAGTAGTGTATGTTAGGGTATAGTAGTGTATGTTATGATATAGTGTATGTTAGGGTATAGTAGTGTATGTTAGGGTATAGTAGTGTATGTTAGGGTATAGTAGTGTATGTTAGGGTATAGGAGTGTATGTTATAGGAGTGTACGCAAAATTCCTCTGCAGCTAAAAGAAGAAGAAGAAACTGCCTGACTGAAAAATTAGCTCATCTCGTCTGTCTTCTTTCTCCCTGTGTAAAACAAGACTTTATTATCTGTCGTGGGATCTCATGCCCGGGACCAGTTACATGTGTGTGTACAGGTCCTACGTTATTTGCAGTAATTAGTGAGGAATGTGAGCTGTCAACATGCAAATGTCGCCCCTACCCCTCCCTCGTTTCCACCTCACTACCATCACCACCCCTCCCTCGTTTCCTCCTCACTACCATCACCACCACCCCTCCCCCGTTTCCTCCTCACTACCATCACCACCACCCCTCCCTTGTTCCCTCCTCTCTACCATCACCACCAATCCTCCCTCGTTCCCTCCTCACTACCATCAACACCACCCCTCCCTCATTCCCTCCTCACTACCATCACCACCATCCCTCCTTCATTCCCTCCACACTACCATCACGCCCTTCCCTCCCTCGTTCCCTCCTCACTACCATCACCACCATTCCTCCCTCGTTCCCTCCTCACTACCATCACCACAACGCCTCCCTCGTTCCCTCATCTCTACCATCACCTCCCTCGTTCCCTCCTCACTACCATCACCATCACCATTCCTCCCTCGTTCCCTCCTCACTACCATCACCATCACCTCCCTCGTTCCCTCCTCACTACCATCAAAATCACCATTCCTCCCTCGTTCCCTCCTCACTACCATCACCATCACCATTCCTCCCTTGTTCCCTCCTCACTACCATAACCACCAACCGTCCCTCGTTCCCTCCTCACTACCATCACCACCATCCCTCCTTCATTCCCTCCTCACTACAATCACCACCATTCCACCCTCGTTCCCTCCTCACTACCATCACCATATCCCTCCCTCGTTCCCGCCTCTCTACCATCACCATACCCTCCCTCGTTCCCTCCTCACTACCATCACCCACCCCTCCCTCGTTCACTCCTCACTACCATCACCACCATCCCTCCTTCATTCCCTCCACACTACCATCACGCCCTTCCCTCCCTCGTTCCCTCCTCACTACCATCACCACCATTCCTCCCTCGTTCCCTCCTCACTACCATCACCACCATCCCTCCTTCATTCCCTCCTCACTACAATCACCACCATTCCACCCTCGTTCCCTCCTCACTACCATCACCATATCCCTCCCTCGTTCCCGCCTCTCTACCATCACCATACCCTCCCTCGTTCCCTCCTCACTACCATCACCCACCCCTCCTCGTTCCTCCTCACTACCATCACCACCATCCCTCCTTCATTCCTCCACACTACCATCACGCCCTTCCCTCCCTCGTTCCCTCCTCACTACCATCACCACCATTCCTCCCTCGTTCCCTCCTCATTACCATCACCCACGCCTCCCTCGTTCCGTCCTCCCTACCATCATCACTTCCTCCCTCGTTCCCTCCTAACTACCATCACCACCACCTCTCCCTTGTTCAATCCTCTCTACCATCACCACCCCCGCTCCCTCGTTCCCTCCTCTCTACCATCACCACCTCCCTCCCTCGTGCCCTCCTCACTACCATCACCACCCCCGCTCCCTCGTTCCCTCCTCTCTACCATCACAACCAACACTCCCTTTTTCCCTCCTCACTAAAATCACCATATCCCTCCCTCGTTCCCGCATCTCTACCATCACCATATCCCTCCCTCGTTCCCTCCTCACTACCATCACCCACCCCTCCCTCGTTACGTCCTCCCTACCATCACCACTTCCTCCCTCGTTCCCTCCTCACTACCATCACCACCATTCTTCCCTCATTCCCTCCTCACTACCATCACCCACCCCTCCCTCGTTACGTCCTCCCTACCATCACCACTTCCTCCCTCGTTCCCTCCTCACTACCATCACCCTCTCCTCCCTCCTCCCTCCTCCCTCCTCCCTACCATCATCACTTCCTCCCTTGTTCCATCCTCTCTACCATCACCAGCATTCCTCCCTCGTTCCCTCCTCACTACCATCACCACCATCTCTCCCTCGTTCCCTCCTCTCTACCATCACCACCACCCCTCCCTTTTCCCTCCTCTCTACCATCACCACCATTCCTCCCTCGTTCCCTCCTCACTACCATCACCACCATTCCTCCCTCGTTCCCTCCTCACTACCATCACCACCACCCCTCCCTCATTCCCTCCTCTCTACCATCACCACCACCCTCCCTTGTTCCCTCCTCACTACCCTCACCATCACCATTCCTCCTTCGTTCCCCCTCACTACCATCACCACCCCCTCCTTCATTCCCTCCTCACTACCATCACCAACCCTCCCTCGTTCCCTCCTCACTACCATCACCACCACCCCTCCCTCGTTCCCTCCTCTCTACCATCACCACCATCCCTCCCTCGTTCCCTCCTCTCTACCATCTTCACCACCCCTCCCTTTTTCCCTCCTCTCTACCATCACCACCATTCCTCCCTCGTTCCCTCCTCACTACCATCACCACCATTCCTCCCTCGTTACCTCCTCACTACCATCACCACCACCCTTCCCTCCTTCCCTCCTCTCTACCATCACCACCACCCCTCCCTTGTTCCCTCCTCTCTACCATCACCACCACCCCTCCCTCGTTTCCTCCTCACTACCATCACCACCCATCCTCCCTCGTTCCCTCCTCACTACCATCACCACCAATCCTCCCTCGTTCCCTCCTCACTACCATCACCACCATCTCTCCCTCGTTCCCTCCTCACTACCATCACCACCACCCCTCCCTCATTCCCTCGTTCCCTCCTCACTACCATCACCACCATTCCTCCCTCGTTCCCTCCTCACTACCAATTCCCTTACCGCTCCCTCGTTCCCTCCTCACTACCATCACCCCCTCCTTCGTTCCCTCCACCTTAGCCTACTGGAATGCGTTCACTTCTTTCCCCTCTCCTCGTCTTTCCCTCGGCGACTCATGTCAATTCTAGGTCCCTCAGAACAAAATCTTAATAATTAACTCGCAAATTTTAACATGATTGTTTGTGACACACCTACTCTGTTAATTATGGTAATAGCTTTGAGGCCATTTGCTAATGAAATTAATGCATTCGTTGCCCTAACAAATTAGCATAACTCACACAAATGGCCCACATTTGAGACCCGGCTTTGGGAAAAATAAGATGAACAACCAACCAACTGGAACAAGAACTAGCATCAACAAAATGCAGTGAAACAAATGTCCAGCTGAAAGAGGAAACTGCAGTGAAATAAATGGCCAGCTGAAAGAAGGAACTGCAGTGAAATAAATGTCCAACTGAAAGAGGAAACTGCAGTGAAATAAATGGCCAGCTGAAAGAGGAAACTGCAGTGAAATAAATGGCCAGCTGAAAGAGGAAACTTTAGTGAAATAAATGGCCAGCTGAAAGAAGGAACTGCAGTGAAATAAATGGCCAGCTGAAAGGGGAAACTGCAGTGAAATAAATGTCCAACTGAAAGAGGAAACTGCAGTGAAATAAATGGCCAGCTGAAAGAGGATACTGCAGTGAAATAAATGGCCAGCTGAAAGAGGATACTGCAGTGAAATAAATGGCCAGCTGAAAGAAGGAACTGCAGTGAAATAAATGTCCAACTGAAAGAGGAAACTGCAGTGAAATAAATGGCCAGCTGAAAGAGGAAACTGCAGTGAAATAAATGGCCAGCTGAAAGAGGAAACTTTAGTGAAATAAATGGCCAGCTGAAAGAAGGAACTGCAGTGAAATAAATGGCCAGCTGAAAGGGGAAACTGCAGTGAAATAAATGTCCAACTGAAAGAGGAAACTGCAGTGAAATAAATGGCCAGCTGAAAGAGGATACTGCAGTGAAATAAATGGCCAGCTGAAAGAGGATACTGCAGTGAAATAAATGGCCAGCTGAAAGAAGGAACTGCAGTGAAATAAATGTCCAACTGAAAGAGGAAACTGCAGTGAAATAAATGGCCAGCTGAAAGAGGAAACTGCAGTGAAATAAATGGCCAGCTGAAAGAGGAAACTTTAGTGAAATAAATGGCCAGCTGAAAGAAGGAACTGCAGTGAAATAAATGGCCAGCTGAAAGGGGAAACTGCAGTGAAATAAATGTCCAACTGAAAGAGGAAACTGCAGTGAAATAAATGGCCAGCTGAAAGAGGATACTGCAGTGAAATAAATGGCCAGCTGAAAGAGGAAACTGCATTAGGAGAAATGCAGGGAGTTTTTCAAAGCTGTAGTTATGTTAATGGTTATAGGTTCTTAATTGGAGAGAGAGCGAGAGTGAGCGCGAGCGAGAGAAGCAATGTTAATGTATTGCAGAGTGATAACAGCTTAGGACACAATTATTATCATTATCATCATAGCCACGGCTGATCTGCATTAACATCCCTCTGAGAGGACATTTTAAATGGCTACTATCACACAGACATTAAAATGTTATTATATTGATAACTTAGATCAGAGTGAATATCAATAAAGAGGAGGCCTTTAAAAAAAAAAATGCTTGTCATTCTCTAAATGAAAATACTGCCATGTGCTATACCCATCAGTACACAAGATACTGCCTCTCTCCTCTGTTTGGTAACTCAAAACGATGTCTTTCAAGCATGAATGTGTCATGCCAGTGGTACAGTGTGACAGGCACTAACAGAACGACGTGGTGTGTATGATTGGGGTAAACAAAACAGGAGTTTGCAATTCCAGGAGCAACAACGATCGACAGAGGAAGGCGTTCAAATCTCAGGTAAATGAGAAGCAGAGGAGGAAGGAGAGATACTCCCCAGAAAATAGTTTTCTCAGCATTGGCGACCTCCCTCCTCTCGCCTCAGGCCAAACACTGTAGCTAGCCTATTTAAAGGCATTGGGAGGCATTACAATGTGTTGGTCATAGGTAGTGAGTCTATAGGGAATAGAGTGCCATTTGGGACAGGTTACAATGTGTTGGTCATAGGTAGTGACTCTATAGGGAATAGAGTGCCATTTGGGACAGTTTAAAATGTGTTGGTCATAGGTAGTGACTCTATAGGGAATAGAGTGCCATTTGGGACAGGTTACAATGTGTTGGTCATAGGTAGTGACTCTAT